>NC_070644.1:16877977-17180477 GCF_947347685.1 Pleuronectes platessa | reverse complement strand
TGGGATCGTCAGCACAATCCTCTGCTGCGAGGAAACGCCACCGGGGTGAAGCCCAGAGCGACGGTTTTATCAGAAATTGAGGATGAGTGCCTCTCCGACTGCCGGTCGCACAAGTGCTCGGTCCCTCGTGCTGATTTAAACAGCCTGTCAGAAAAAATGAGGGCTTTTATCAGGTCCATGCACTGCAGGGAGTACCCCCTCCTTATTAATCAGCCTGGTATATGTAGGAAGACCAACAGCAGCTTTGGTCTGGGTTCCCCCATGCTCATCATGGCCGTCAAATCCCAAGTGGGGAACTTTGAAAACAGGCAGGCCATCCGAGAAACGTGGGGGCGCAGCGGCAGGGTGAAGATGGACTCGAACAAGAGAGGCGGACAAGTGCGCACGGTGTTTCTGCTCGGACGGCAGGACTCGAGCACAGGCCCCCACCCAAACCTCACCAACCTGCTGGATCTCGAGAACCAGAAATATGGGGACATCCTGCAGTGGGATTTCAGAGACACCTTCTTCAACCTGACCCTGAAGGATTCTCTGTTTTGGCACTGGCTCCAGCGGCACTGCCCCACGGCCACGTTCGTGTTCAAAGGCGATGACGATGTCTTTGTGCGGACAGGCGCCCTGCTGGACTACCTGCACCAAAAGTGGGAGGAGCACGACCGGTGGAGGGCCTATACAAATGACAGCAACTTGGATTTGTTCGTGGGGGATGTCATCTACAACGCAATGCCAAACCGTGAACCCTCCACTAAATACTACATACCAGAACGCTTCTACAAAGGCGGGTACCCTCCGTACGCAGGTGGAGGAGGGGTGGTGTACTCTCGCTCGCTTGCAATGCGACTGAAAGAGGTGTCGGAGAGGGTGCGCCTCTTCCCCATAGACGATGTTTACCTGGGAATGTGCCTGTACAGACTCGGGCTCACTCCCGGCCACCACCCGGGCTTTTTGACATTTGACCTCCCGGAATCGGACAGGGGCAACCCGTGTGCGTACAGGTCTGTGCTGCTGGTTCACAGACGCAGTCCCAAGGAGATGCTGACGCTGTGGAACCAGCTGCAGAATCTCCCCGGTCAATGCTGAGGCTCATTTGCCTGCCAAATAGGATTCATTGAGGACAGGATGAAAGGCAGCCACCGCACTTGACAACACGTGGACACTGTGGTTGCAGCTTCCTGTCAGGCAGGTTGTGCCTGATGACGGACCCATGTAGTCCACCGTCAAAGAGTTACGCAACTGGACTGATCTACCTCAAGGGTACATCTGTTTAGAGGGCATTACACGGATGTTTTTTAATCAATACTGATTGTGTATTTGTACTCTTCCAGGTTAAACCTCTCATGTCATGACCCTATAAAGACGATATTAATGGAATACCTAACATGTTGCGAATACAAAAATACTGTAAATGTCTTTATGATTTAATTTGTGTTTACTCATGTTAAGTTTACTCTAGTAAATATACCAGATCAGATGAAACTATTGTTTTCATGTGCAGCCTTTGGTAAGTTTTGTAATGATTTACACAAAAGTCACACACTGATGTCTTTTATTTTATTCTGGGAAAAACAGGGGCTTCCAAATTTTACACAACTCAACAAATTCCAGCAAGATTTTTTTCTGTTAAGAATTTCAAATAATTTAAAGAAATGACTGATGATGTTTTGCAGTTGTCTTCAAACTATGAGCAATGGGGAATAGTTAGAGATGAACCGAGCTTAATGTTGTTTTGTGGCTGGATTGCTTTAAAAAATTATAGATTTTCTAAGGTGAATAAAGATTTGTCTCTGAAAACATACAAAAATCTATATTTATTTGTCTTATTTATATAAAATTATATTTTGATTGAGCCACTGATCATAACATCTCTTTAAAAGGGCAGAAAAGTAGTCAAAATAAGGTGGAGAAACCCAGAGAATTTAGAGTCTGACCTTTGGAGAGTATGTGAGGTCACAAGGATCATTATGAAAATCTGCAGCTGTGTGTAAACGCACTTGCATTAAAAAGAGCTGGTCACAGTAATTGCTCTGATTTGCATGTTGGTTTTCAAAAGAAATATGAAAGATGTGAAGTTTTCAACTCTGTTTTGGATCCTGACTTTCTACAGAATGCAGAAACAGTACAGACAATTTTAGTTGTATGAGCGAAACCATGACAAACGTACATGTTAAAATGTTTTAAGTAAATGCATTTTTGTCTTAATGAGACAGTTTTACATGAAAACAAAAGAGGGAACATGTTGGAGGACGACGAGGAGCAGGAGATGGGAATCCTCTCTCCCTGGAGGTGAGAATCCTCCAAGGAGAATGAAACTTGAGATAAAAACAACAAAAGGAGAAGAGGGATAAGAGGGGGAGAGTCACTGGGTCCACACTGAGCAGTTATCATATGAGCTACTTATAAGATTTCTTAAATTCTAAGGGATGTTATGTCTCAGCCTCAGTAGAAATTGTTTCCTCTTCCCTGTCTGGTCTGGTCTCCGTCATTGATTTCACTCCTAATGGGCAGACAGTGGTTTCAGAGTAATGTGGCTGCAGGAGAATAAATCCTGTGAACCTGAGAAGGATCTCTGAGCTGCTGAACTAGGATGAGGAAGAAGGTATGGAGTTGATGTGAGTTCAATTTAATATATGGTAATTAAATATACCTAGATGCTAAAGCTTTTCGTTGTATTAATACTGTAGTGGCTACAGTCATTTGCTTCTTTTATTTCGAGTGTTTCCTTCCAGTACTTTCTAACAACTGATAAAATGTTGTTTTCATTCTGGGTGAAGTGACACCTTTATATTGTGACACAAGTTTGAGTGACATCCAGTGATGTCAGCAGTTCTGACAAAACAACTACTTCTAGTTCTATTACTTTTACCATTTATTTTTAATTCGAGTGTTTCCTTCCAGTACTTTCTAACATCTGATAAAATGTTTATTTCATTCTGGGTGAAGTCTCATTTTCTTATGGTGACAATAGTGACAACTAGTGTTGAAGTTTTGCAAATGCGAAACAGGAGGCTTCAGGAGGCTTCTTGACGATTCGGGAACGATCCAGTGACGTCACTAGTCCTGACTAACAGCCCCTCCCAGTGGAGAGCTGTGGTAATGACTGGAAAGTTCCTGAAGCCTCTGGAGCTCCTGCAGTCAGAGAATAAAAGCTGAGACCGTCCCACAGCTGAGACACAAAGCAACACCAGCAGCACAGAAGAGACTCACAACAAGACGACTCCACACTGAACTGTGAAGATGCTCTGCTCTCATGGACTCCACTCTGCCCTCAGTCCCTCCATCAGCCTCTACTGGCCTGTACGCAGCCTGCGGCCGGAGGTCAGACCTCTGCTCCAGCAGCAGGATCGACTGCAGAGGGACCTACACCAGCTGTGCAGCAGTCTGCAGCTGATGGACACACTTCAACACCACATCCTGGAGGAGAAGGAGCGTCTCCAAACCAGCGAGGCCCAGCAGCCGGTCTCCTTCCAGCTGCAGAAAGACGGAGAGACCTTTGGCCTGACCCTGGACACTGAAGGCTTCTCCCCAGAGGAGCTGAGTGTCAGGCAGGTGGGCAGGAAGCTGAGAGTCAGCGGGAGGACGGAGAAGAAGCAGGAGGACGGGAAAGGCTCCTACTCCTACAGGCTCCAGGAGTTCAGACAGGAGCTGGATCTGCCTGAAGGGCTGAAGCCTGAAGCCGTCACCTGCTGCCTGGCTCCAGACGGGAAGCTGCACATCCAGGCAGCCAGAGCTCCACCTGCTGAGGAGGAAGAGAGAGAGCTGACGATCCAGAGGAGCACGGAGGAGCAACCACAGCAGAGAGTGTGTTCACACACAGAAGAGAGGGAGACAGACGACAGCACACAGGACCAGGCTCAACACAAGGACTGATCTCAGTGCTGCTGTGAACATGTGCTTCTAGAAAAGAGTTTAATGATGATTCTGTTTTTCAAAGTGTAATCGATGAATACACTGGAACTGTATAAAGTATGTTTTATTATTGAATAATGATCATGTTTATGTTTGTAAATAATCCTGATTAAATAAATATATCCAAACTACATTATCATATCATTGGTGTATTATTCAATTGTTGTTTTTATTTAGGTAAATCTTATAAAGAACAAAATTAAAAAACAGGAAGGACACTTGTTCATGGTTAAAATATCCACAAAATACAACTGACACAGCTGATGATTCAGTTTTTTAATTGGAAGCTTAATCAATCAATGCATCATAAATTAAACAATCTCTCTTCACTTAATATTTTTCTGGTATTTCATAAAATGTCTTGTTAGGGTAAACATTTTTACTTGAGAGTAAAAAAATCTTCCTCTAATAAAGCTTTGACCAAAAATTAGCTGTGAATTTAAATCATTAACACTGACAGTTACTCTATAATACTCTATGCTCTATATCTTACTTTCATGATCGCTGCATATGGATCATATTTAAAATTCTACCCATTGGATCATGAGATTTATAAGTTCCTGATGAAAGTGGATTTAAAATCACCCGAAAAGTAATTGATTAATTTCTGTTTTCATTCAAATGAAGGCAACGTGTGATTCATTAATTCTGTCACAGAGACAAAGAAGAAAAGAGGTTGCACTGAAATCAATTATGTATGACAATGAAATTAATTTGCAAAGAGTATTTCAACAAAAGCTGCATTTCATGTTTGATGATAATGAAACTCATCTCGGGTAATATTCACAGCTTCATAAGTTCCTCAGTAAAGATGAACAAAAACGATTAAATAACATGAGGTTATTTTATGATTTCGTATAATATGATATAATGACAATCTAACTTTTCATAAAGACTGTTGTGAAATCAATACTGAGTCAACATTTATAATTTTAGTTTAGATACAGATTTTTTTCTATCCTTATTAAACTGAGCGAATTATGTGATTCTTACAAATAAACTGTTTAGGTATGTGGCAGTTTTTTTTTTACAAACAATACAGTTAATGTGATCGATCCTATAAATTGTCAATCAGTATATTTATATATACCATTGAAATTAGGGTTATATATTGATTTCTGACATATTTAACACATTTTCGTTGAGTATTTTTTAGATGATTTACTAATTATTGTATGATCAGACCTCATCATTACTGTTTTTCACGTTCAGTTGTACTTTGTAAGATTTACCTGCACATACTTTGACAATTAAATAATACACCAAAGAAATAATAATGTTGTTGTAATATATTGATTTATTTTTGATTATTCATACATACAAACACAAACATGATCATTATTCATTTATAAAACATACTTTATACAGTTCCAGTGTATTTATCGATTACACTGAAAAACAGAATCATCATTAAACTCTTTTCTCGAAGCACATGTTCACAGCAGCACTGAGATCAGTCCTTGTGTTGAGCCTGGTCCTGTGTGCTGTCGTCTGTCTCCCTCTCTTCTGTGTGTGAACACACTCTCTGCTGTGGTTGCTCCTCCGTGCTCCTCTGGATCGTCAGCTCTCTCTCTTCCTCCTCAGCAGGTGGAGCTCTGGCTGCCTGGATGTGCAGCTTCCCGTCTGGAGCCAGGCAGCAGGTGACGGCTTCAGGCTTCAGCCCTTCAGGCAGATCCAGCTCCTGTCTGAACTCCTGGAGCCTGTAGGAGTAGGAGCCTTTCCCGTCCTCCTGCTTCTTCTCCGTCCTCCCGCAGACTCTCAGCTTCCTGCCCACCTGCCTGACACTCAGCTCCTCTGGGGAGAAGCCTTCAGTGTCCAGGGTCAGGCCAAAGGTCTCTCCGTCTTTCTGCAGCTGGAAGGAGACCGGCTGCTGGGCCTCGCTGGTTTGGAGACGCTCCTTCTCCTCCAGGATGTGGTGTTGAAGTGTGTCCATCAGCTGCAGACTGCTGCACAGCTGGTGTAGGTCCCTCTGCAGTCGATCCTGCTGCTGGAGCAGAGGTCTGACCTCCGGCCGCAGGCTGCGTACAGGCCAGTAGAGGCTGATGGGGGGACTGAGGGCAGAGTGGAGTCCATGAGAGCAGAGCATCTTCACAGTTCAGTTTGGAGTCGTCTTGTTGTGAGTCTCTTCTGTGCTGCTGGTGTTGCTTTGTGTCTCCGCTGTGGGACGGGCTCAGCTTTTATTCTCTGACTGCAGGAGCTCCAGAGGCTTCAGGAACTTTCCAGTCGTTACCACAGCTCTCCACTGGGAGGGGCTGTTAGTCAGGACCGGTGACGTCACTGGATCTTTCCTGAATGATCATGAAGAACTCCTGCATTTGTAAGACTTCAACACTAGATGTCACTCAAACTATTGTCATTATAATAAAGTGTAAATTCACCCAGAATCAAATAAACATTTTATCAGATGTTAGAAAGTACTGGGAGGAAAGACTCGAAGTAAAGATTAACTAGTAAAAGTATTAATAGAACTAGAAGTGGTTGTTTTGTCAGTACTGCTGACATCACTGGATCTTTCCTGTTTTTTCAGGAAGTTTCTTTTCTGACACAATCTTGTGTAAACTATGAGATGAAGGCAGTTGACTCAACTCTTATTAAAACTCTGTGAATTTTTATTAAAATATGGTTTTGATTCTTTCTCAGGATAAAACTAACTTCTAAGTCTGAAGTTTAAAATACTTTCAGGAAATTGGAAGATTTGAATGACATCTGAGGGATGAAACATGTTATTTAACATCTCATTATGACACAATTGTTTTTGTTATAAACACAAAGCGCTTCTCTTCTCTCTTGTAATATACATACATTTCCAGCAGATGGCAGCAATTCCTAGCCCTTAATTTTACTAGCTCAAAACGGAAGTAATTTATCTGCTATCTCAGCACTTCACCACTAGTTGTCGTCCTAGTTCATAAAAAAATATGAATACACTAACGCACATGAAAAAGAAACTCAGTGATCATTGACATCCTCAGTTATTTTCAGCTTCTAATAAATAGCATTTTAATTAATTAGTGTCCTTTTTTTTAATCATATTGATATTTTCCGTGACATTTTTATACATTTTTAGTTTTCATTCTAAAGGAACACAACCTTATTAGAGCTACAATACATCCTCACTACATCAGTGATTATATATCCTCTGTGGAACGAGAGACTGTCTCTGAAAGCACTGGGGCAAAATCAAGTAAGAAATCAAATATCGCTCGTTAATGTTTCATAAACGACTTCTTGGGCGTCCATGATTTAGTAATAAATGTGCCGTCATTGCAAATATCATTATATTCACTTGTTTTAATCGTTTAAACTAATTATTGTATGATCAGACGCAGACCTCATCATTACAGTTTTTCACGTTCAGTTGTACTTTGTAAGATTTACCTGCACATACTTTGACAATTAAATAATACACCAAATAAATAATGTTGTTGTAATATATTGATTTATTTTTGATTATTCATACATACAAACACAAACATGATCGTTATTCATTTATAAAACATACTTTATACAGTTCCAGTGTATTTATCGATTACACTTTGAAAAACAGAATCATCATTAAACTCTTTTCTAGAAGCACATGTTCACAGCAGCACTGAGATCAGTCCTTGTGTTGAGCCTGGTCCTGTGTGCTGTCGTCTGTCTCCCTCTCTTCTGTGTGTGAACACACTCTCTGCTGTGGTTGCTCCTCCGTGCTCCTCTGGATCGTCAGCTCTCTCTCTTCCTCCTCAGCAGGTGGAGCTCTGGCTGCCTGGATGTGCAGCTTCCCGTCTGGAGCCAGGCAGCAGGTGACGGCTTCAGGCTTCAGCCCTTCAGGCAGATCCAGCTCCTGTCTGAACTCCTGGAGCCTGTAGGAGTAGGAGCCTTTCCCGTCCTCCTGCTTCTTCTCCGTCCTCCCGCAGACTCTCAGCTTCCTGCCCACCTGCCTGACACTCAGCTCCTCTGGGGAGAAGCCTTCAGTGTCCAGGGTCAGGCCAAAGGTCTCTCCGTCTTTCTGCAGCTGGAAGCAGACCGGCTGCTGGGCCTCGCTGGTTTGGAGACGCTCCTTCTCCTCCAGGATGTGGTGTTGAAGTGTGTCCATCAGCTGCAGACTGCTGCACAGCTGGTGTAGGTCCCTCTGCACTCGATCCTGCTGCTGGAGCAGAGGTCTGACCTCCGGCCGCAGGCTGCGTACAGGCCAGTAGAGGCTGATGGGGGGACTGAGGGCAGAGTGGAGTCCATGAGAGCAGAGCATCTTCACAGTTCAGTGTGGAGTCGTCTTGTTGTGAGTCTCTTCTGTGCTGCTGGTGTTGCTTTGTGTCTCAGCTGTGGGACGGTCTCAGCTTTTATTCTCTGACTGCAGGAGCTCCAGAGGCTTCAGGAACTTTCCGGTCGTTACCACAGCTCTCCACTGGGAGGGGCTGTTAGTCAGGACTGGTGACGTCACTGGATCTTTCCTGAATGATCATGAAGAACTCCTGCATTTGCAAGACTTCAACACTAGATGTCACTCAAACTATTGTCACTATAATAAAATGAGACTTCACCCAGAATGAAATTTTGAGTGAAATCTGGAAATTCAACATTTTATCAGATGTTAGAAAGTACTGGAAGGAAAGACTCGAATTAAAAATAACTAGTAAAAGTATTAATATAACTAGAAGTGTTTTTTTTTTCAGAACTGCTGACATCACCGGATCTTTCCTGTTTTTTCAGGAAGTTTCCTTTCTGACACAATCTTGTGTAAACAATGAAATGAAGGCAGTTGACTCAACTCTTATTACAACTCTGTGAATTTTTATTAAAATATGGTTTTGATTCTTTCTCAGGATAAAACTAACTCCTAAGTTTGAAGTTTAAAATACTTTCAGGAAATTGGAAGATTTGAATGACATCTGAGGGATGAAACATGTTATTTAACATCTCATTATGACACAATTGTTTTTGTTATAAACACAAAGCGCTTCTCTTCTCTCTTGTAATATACATACATTTCCAGCAGATAGCAGCAATTCCTACCCATTAATTTTACTGGCTCAAAACGGAAGTAATTTATCTGCTATGTCAGCACTTCACCACTAGTTGTCGTCCTAGTTCATAAAAAAATATGAATACACTAACGCACATGAAAAAGAAACTCAGTGATCTTTGACATCCTCAGTTATTTTCAGCTTCTAATAAATAGCATTTTAATTAATTAGTGTCCTTATTTTAATCATATTGATATTTTCCGTGACATTTTTATAGATTTTTAGTTTTCATTCTAAAGGAACACAACCTTATTAGAGCTACAATACATCCTCACTACATCAGTGATTATATATCCTCTGTGGAACGAGAGACTGCCTCTGAAAGCACTGGGGCAAAATCAAGTAAGAAATAAAATATCACTCGTTAATGTTTCATAAACGACTTCTTGGTCGTCCATGATTTAGTAATAAATGTGCCGTCGAGGCAAATATCATTATATTCACTTGCTTTAATCGTTTAAACTAATTATTGTATGATCAGACCTCATCATTACTGTTTTTCACGTTCAGTTGTACTTTGTAAGATTTACCTGCACATACTTTGACAATTAAATAATACACCAAAGAAATAATTAACTTGTTGTAATATATTGATTTATTTTTGATTATTCATATATACAAACACAAACATGATCGTTATTCATTTATAAAACATACTTTATACAGTTCCAGTGTATTCCTCGATTACACTTTGACAAACAGAATCATCATTAAACTCTTTTCTCGAAGCACATGTTCACAGCAGCACTGAGATCAGTCCTTGTGTTGAGCCTGGTCCTGTGTGCTGTCGTCTGTCTCCCTCTCTTCTGTGTGTGAACACACTCTCTGCTGTGGTTGCTCCTCCGTGCTCCTCTGGATCGTCAGCTCTCTCTCTTCCTCCTCAGCAGGTGGAGCTCTGGCTGCCTGGATGTGCAGCTTCCCGTCTGGAGCCAGGCAGCAGGTGACGGCTTCAGGCTTCAGCCCTTCAGGCAGATCCAGCTCCTGTCTGAACTCCTGGAGCCTGTAGGAGTAGGAGCCTTTCCCGTCCTCCTGCTTCTTCTCCGTCCTCCCGCAGACTCTCAGCTTCCTGCCCACCTGCCTGACACTCAGCTCCTCTGGGGAGAAGCCTTCAGTGTCCAGGGTCAGGCCAAAGGTCTCTCCGTCTTTCTGCAGCTGGAAGCAGACCGGCTGCTGGGCCTCGCTGGTTTGGAGACGCTCCTTCTCCTCCAGGATGTGGTGTTGAAGTGTGTCCATCAGCTGCAGACTGCTGCACAGCTGGTGTAGGTCCCTCTGCAGTCGATCCTGCTGCTGGAGCAGAGGTCTGACCTCCGGCCGCAGGCTGCGTACAGGCCAGTAGAGGCTGATGGGGGGACTGAGGGCAGAGTGGAGTCCATGAGAGCAGAGCATCTTCACAGTTCAGTGTGGAGTCGTCTTGTTGTGAGTCTCTTCTGTGCTGCTGGTGTTGCTTTGTGTCTCAGCTGTGGGACGGTCTCAGCTTTTATTCTCTGACTGCAGGAGCTCCAGAGGCTTCAGGAACTTTCCGGTCGTTACCACAGCTCTCCACTGGGCGGGGCTGTTAGTCAGGACTGGTGACGTCACTGGATCTTTCCTGAATGATCATGAAGAACTCCTGCATTTGCAAGACTTCAACACTAGATGTCACTCAAACTATTGTCATTATAATAAAGTTTAATTTCACCCAGAATCAAATAAACATTTTATCAGATGTTAGAAAGTACTGGAAGGAAAGACTCGAAGTAAAAATAACTAGTAAAAGTATTAATAGAACTAGAAGTGGTTGTTTTGTCAGAACTGCTGACATCACTGGATCTTTCCTGTTTTTTCAGGAAGTTTCCTTTCTGACACAATCTTGTGTAAACTATGAGATGAATGCAGTTGACTCAACTCTTATTACAACTCTGTGGATTTTTATTAAAATATGGTTTTGATTCTTTCTCAGGATAAAACTAACTCCTAAGTCTGAAGTTTAAAATAATTTCAGGAAATTGGAAGATTTGAATGACATCTGAGGGATGAAACATGTTATTTAACATCTCATTATGACACATTTGTTTTTGTTATAAACACAAAGCTCTTCTCTTCTCTCTTGTAATATACATACATTTCCAGCAGATGGCAGCAATTCCTACCCCTTAATTTTACTGGTTGGAAAAACGGAAGTAATTTATCTGCTATCTCAGCACTTCACCACTAGTTGTCGTCCTAGTTCATAAAAAAATATGAATACACTAACGCACATGAAAAAGAAGCTCAGTGATCATTGACATTCTCAGTTATTTTTCAGCTTCTAGGAAATAGCATTTCATTTTTAATTGATTAATTAAATAGTGTCCCTCTTTTTAATCATATTGATATTTTCCGTGACATTTTTATAGATTTTTAGTTTTCATTCTAAAGGAACACAACCTTATTAGAGCTATAATACATCATCACTACATCAGTGAGTAGATATCCTCTGTTGAACGAAAGACTGCCTCTTAAAACCACTGGGGCAAAATGAAGTAAGAAATAAAATATCACTCGTTAATGTTTCATAAACGACTTCTTGGTCGTCCATGTTTTAGTAATAAATGTGCCGTTGAGGCAATTATCATTATATTCACTTGTTTTTAATCGTTTAAACCTCTCATCCGCCTGTTTTTTGTATTCATTTACCCAGACAGTGCAAAGGAAAGACCTGGAACTGTGAGCTGTGCAGAGAAGTAGGGCAAGATCAACACAGAAGGCAGGATTTCAACCCACAGTCTTCTTTTCAACATATTCCATCTCTCATGAAAAAAAGGGAAAGATGGATGATGAAACCTGGACTGGCAAACACAGCGCTCGCTGCTCAGGGATGGTGCCAAGGCTGGTGTCAATGTTTTTGACACATAAAGAGAATGCATGAGTTTTTATTTTGGGGAGGGAGGGATTTTTGTTTTTTTTTAGTCATGCATTCACCTTTGGATGAACTCCCCGAAGTGAAGGCAGGATGGAAGTGAGGAGGAGGAGGAGAACGAAAGGTAGCGAAAATAGAGGAAGGATGAGGAGGAGGAGGAGGAGGAGGAGAGAGCAAGGCTCAGCTCCATGTAAATCATCTGCACTGTTCTCCTGATGCTGCATGTGTGCACAAACACACACACACATTTATTGACGCACACACACACAAATGACATCCACAAACTCACACTTCCTTGTTCCTGTCTTAGTTAGTCCCCGCTGGAGATGCTTTTTAATGCAGCATAATCCCCCTCTTTCCCCCGAACACATAAAAGAGATATCCTTCTATCTGTGTAAGTGGTTCTGACGGCCACCAGCTCATCTCACACACACACAACACAACACAACACAACACAACACAACACAACACAACAGACACACACAAAAACCGACAACCACACAAACACACACACACACACACACACAGCCTCCAGCTCATCAACATGCAGTTATTCCTTTGGCGCTGGATTGCAAGTTGTTAATTGGCTGCCAAGCAGAATGTGTCTGTTGCTGTGTGTGTGTGTGTGTGTGTGTGTGTGTGTGTGTGTGTGTGTGTACTGCAGAGCCGGGGGTTGCTCAGACATTCCCGTCACGTCTCTGAGCCTCGATTAAGACGTTGCTCCAGTTTCGCACAGACAGACATGTGGGGAGGCGGGGGGGAGGAGAGGATACAGCAGTGGGGGGGAAGAGAAAGATGAGAGAACGCAGGAGGAGTGGGGAAGAGGGAAAGAGAGGCTGATGAGGCGGGACTCGGCAGAGAGAGGAGGGGAGAAGAAGTGAAGGACGAGGGAGAGAGCTGGTGAAATGCTGCAGTGGCTCTGGGACTGATAACTCTCCTGTACCGACGTCCTTATCTCAACTGCAGTGATGCAAGGAAGAGGAAGAGGAGGAGGAGGAGGAGGCAGGTATTTCAGGGGATGTTGACTTCCTGTCGTGGAAGTTCATCTTCTCTATTGATAAAGAGAGGTGTGTGATGGACGTCTCCTGGTTTAATCTACAGTGGGATAGATCTGTGGTACTCAGAGGACGTGCAGTGGAGTGTACACCTCCACCAAGTTCAAGTTCAAGTTCACTAGACCCGGACTTCCATCAGTCACCTGATATTTCTCGTTCTTTAATAAAAAGTCAGTATAATAAGTAAATGTTAAGACATAGTAGAATCAGAGTAAATTTTCAGGGGTTTAGTAAAAAGCCACATAGACAAATCAGTCCCGGCTTTCTTCTGGTCATCAAATGGATGAGTTCATATTCTGTGGTCGTCCTGGTCCACATTCCCTTGCAGCTGCTAACAGGAAGTAACAGATGCTGTTTGGGTGCAATGTATTTGTTGATCAAGTTCAACATTCAAACAACTCAAAACTCCCAGGGCCCTTGGCTCATCAGAATCAGAATCAGAATGTATTTATTGCCAAGTAGGTTTACACCTACGAGGAATTGGCTCTGGTTATTGTTGCATACAATGAACATAAAAACATAAAAACGTACAAACACAATAAATACAACACACATAAGAAAAGCAATAAAAAGAAACACTATATATTTACTCACTATTTACTTCTTATTTACTCCCTTTTTCTAATATTTATACAAAGTAACATTTATTTAGACATAAACATATCTAAATAAAATATATATAATAGATAAAAGATATAAAAAGTGAAGTAAAAAGTGAAATGCAAGACAGTGAACAGTGTCAGATTGCAATATGCAATGTAATGCAGTATAATATAATATAATATAATGTGTTAATTCAACACATCCTTCATGCTCACTTCTGTCACTGCTCAAGGGAAACTCAAACTGGTGACATGTGATCAGACTGTCCAAGAATGTTGACGGCATCATTTGTTGCAGATTTACCAGAATCAGTAAAGTGGTGAAGTACCCGAGTGAGTGCAGGAGTCAGGACTCTCATCCAGTGGGACACTGCTCCACAGGAAGTCCACAAATGGAGGAGGTGAGGAGGAGAACAAGTTTGCATTAAATGTTCCTGAGGTTCTGCAAGTGAGAAGATCCCAGTCAGTTGCTTTTCAAATTATCTGGAACTTTCCCAGCTCGCCCCCTGGTGAAATGCTGGAATGAGCCCATGTGAGAATACAGGACGAGACAACGAGATCCGACAGCTGCTGCCGACGTCTGAGTCCAGCTGAGCGTTCTGGACATTTTCCTGTTCTTCTGACACAAACAATATCCTGCTGCCTCCTTCATACATGGAACTAAACTCCAGAGCTTCAGCTTTACAGTAAACTTCCACATAAACATGGCATCCCTGAATAATCCAAGAGGCGGCTGGGTTTCTGTGCAGAGGAACATCAAGGACATCAGTGGGGGGAAAAGAAAAATGTTTGAATCCAGAGTCGTGGGGGAATAAACACTTACACAACCAGCCGCCCCTCCCCACTCGCAAATCTATAGGAGCCTATGCTAGGGTTGGGGGGAGTAAATTAAATAAGACCAGAAGGAAAAGATACACAAAGAGAAGAAGAGTCTCGCTGTGAGAAAACTCTATTTAAAACAGAAAACAGTGACACAAAAAGGACACACACGCCGTCACAGCAGGGGGACCAGAGAGATAATTGGAAGGTTATAGATTCTGAACTCTGGGTTTATGCCCTAATGAAGCCATGAGAGACTGTCGGACGTTTCTAGGCCACACACACACACGCACACTGGGTCATACGATACACAAACGTTCGCTCAGTACACACACACACACAACACATACAGATTCTTTATAAACTGCGGATCGCCTGTTATGTAATTGTGTAACAACGAGACAGAGAGAGAGAGAGACAGAGAGAGAGAGAGGACAGGAAGCTCCGGTCTAATCAGACGTCTCCCAGCTGTCTGTCACACTGTGGACATGTTGCCTCACAGCTGCAGCACCCACACAACTTGTTTCGCTTCGACAAGTCACCATTGTGTTAAATATTTGGATCTCAAGCAGAGTGTCTTTGTTAATCGCGCCGGGTCAGATGTTCTCAGCAGACGACAACTGCTCAGCTGGTTTGTCACAAACACACAAAGTAAAAGCTCATCGGGAGCGTGACCTTATAAAAATCTTTTAAAACTGACACTTGAGAGGGAGATAAATGAGAGGGATCAAGTATTAGTGTCTTATCCAGAGTGCAAAGGTCCAAGTCGCTTGCACTGGATGTTTTCTGGAGCTTTTCTCCTCCAGCTCCCTGGCGAAATGTCTGAGTGAGCCCATGTGAGAAGGCAACGTGGAAAACGCCCTAAAGATTCACACCAACAAGCATTTCAATGACCCTTCTAACACGCTTATGACAAAAATAACACAAATATCTCATAGACATCACCTTGAATAGACGAGGAGACTAGAAAGCTTTTGAGATAAGGGCCAACGTCTGTGTGGATGTGCTGTAAACAGAAACATGTGATTTCCACATCAGAATTTACACGTGATGTCCTGCCTCTCGTGTCCTCTACTCAAACGCCATCCCTCCCCTGGATGCTCTTTTGTGGACAAAAGGACATTTGCCATTTTCATGAAGTTCATGTCTGGAAAGAGTGTGTTTGAGAAGAACCCGCTCTTGAGGGTCTTTGGCGATTGCATTTGTGTTTTTATCAGCTTTGGTGACCTTGAGTCTCCTTTATTTTTTCTGTTTGTGTGTGCGCGGGTGTGTGTGTGTGTGTGTGTGTGTGTGTGTGTGTGTGTGTGTGTGGCTGCGTGTGTGTGTGTGTGTGGTACTGTGGTCCCAATGATGTCAAGGTGCTATCATGTTTGTTTGATGGAGGATAATTAAATAGGTAATAGATACCAGCCTACTCTCATCACTATTGATTCACTTGCAGCATGTATGAACACACATGCACACACACACTCTCACACACACACACACACAAACACACACACTCTACTCTAAAGCCGCTGGTCTCTAAGAGGAGACGTGTGATACTCCCACATCGGCTATCAACAACCTTTCATGTTTTAATGGGCCCGTTTAACCTAATCCACACTCGCCCGCCATCCGTCAGCCGCACCCCCACAAACGCTCAACATCAGTGGCCGTCCAAATCCAAACGCTGAGTCCTCCACTAGAGACTGTGTGTGTTTGATGAAAATCAATCAAATAATCCGTCCTCCGTCACGAGCTGCCTCTGTTCTCTGAATCCACAAATCTGAAGCTAAGCCAACGCACAGAAAGGCGATCAACTCGAAAAAGGGAGGAACACGTCTTTAAAAAAAACAAAAAACGACTTTCACTACAAATCAAACGATGACACCGACCCGGGATAATAACACTAAATAACACAAACAGTATTCAAAGACAGTGCTTATTTATTGTTATTTCTTTTTGGACAGAAACCTCTATTTTCATCATCATTCTTGCGTCATCACCACAGCTGTCGAGTTGGTGTTTTGCAACTGTTTTGAAAATGTGGAGCAGTGCATTGTGGGATAGTTTGCAGAGAGTATGATGTACATGACACAGAGGTTATTGAGTCACTGTGGCAGACACTGCTCAGTTCATACATCTCCACACTCACAACTCAGACACTCAACAGGAATGTCAGGGACTATAGTTCAAAGTAGAGGGGGGGGGGGGATTTTCCCTCCTGATGTTTTGGGATATCCATCCCAGAAATTCTGCTGCCACCACCTTTAGTACTTTCTCATCTGAAAAGTTTATTAGGTAGGAGATTTTAAATATGAATATGTAGCACAAACAGAAGTTCCACTGGTAAATAAGTACAAATATCAACACATAGAATGATATCTACATCGCTTATGAATTCTGGGAAGTTAATTTCTGGACAGGCAGGAAAAGTTCCTGAAAATATCTGACTCTGAACTTTACTTTCTAACATACAGCCACCTTTGGAAAGTGATAAAAGATGCTTTACATGTGTTGATCTGGATGAACTGACCCTTTAATACTTCTGGTGTCGCTCTATATTTGCTCTTCTTTCCCGAGCTCAGTGTCGGTGTTCGACTCTGTGTCCTTTGTTTCCCACAGTTCAACAGACACACATCCCTGAACACACAAACATATTTATTTACACTCTACATCTGTGCATTTTGCATGTGGCGTCTGTTTCAGTGATGAAATGAAAAGCTCTGTTTGCCTTCGCATCGTTTAATCTGAGACGAGCAACATGTTCCCGCGGTGCCTCCGTGAGCGTCTTTGTTCTCCACATGTTGTGTTCCTTTGTTCCCCCGTAATGTGCGTTGTTTGTCTGCGTATCATGTACGACAATGATCAGCCGTGATGGATGATGGTGACCCGATAATTGTGACAAGGACACAACATTAACATTGAAGTGTGTGTGTGTGTGTGTGTGTGTGTGTGTGTGGTGGTGGGGGGGGGGGGGGGGGGGGGGGGGGGGGGGGGACACAATGGCGCTGCAGCTGCGAGCGCGGCCGCTGCATTATTCAGACAGGAAGGATGGATGGAGAGGGGGGGAAAAGGAGAAGAGGAAGGGGAAGAAAATAGGGAAGAAGAGGAGACAGGAAGGGAAGGATGAGGGCGAGGGAGGGAAGGAGGGGAGGAGGGGAGGGGGAGCTACGTATAGAGCGATTTATGGAAAGAAGTGGAGACGTGGAGGGATGGAGGGATGGACGTGTGGAACGGAGGGATGACACAGATGGAGAGGTTCGGGATGTTATAAGAAAAATAAAAAGAGAGATGGATGTGATGCGAGAGGCACCAGAGCGATGTCACAGCCCCTGACTGTTATTAAATGCACGGTGTTATATTAAACAAAGTGTTTACGAGAATAGATTTGATGCCACAGGGAAAATATTTGTGGATTTCATATGAAAATGAAATTAAAATAAATGTATTTCCAATTTCGCGTCATTGTCAAACCCTCGGATCCGTAGAAAGGTGTCTTTAGCCTGATTAGCTACAGAAACTCATTATTCTGCCCACCCACCCGTGGTAATAAGACCCCTGCCCATACATACCACCCAGCCCCCACCCTCCCCGCCATAGAAACCATTAGCAGAAACACTATGGGGACACATACATAGAGGATCTCATTGCCGGAGCACTGATCTGTAATCACCACTGTCTTTTTAAAAGAGAATAAGGCAAACTGGGCCCTGAGGACAGATTCATTGATCCTGAACCAGGATCAGTTTGCTCCATCTCTGCAGGCGGCAAGAAACATTTTTAAAACACCAAGTTTGAATTTGCTGTCTAGACTTTAATTCATTTCATTTTAAAGTTTATCTGCGAGACAATTCAAAGAAGTCAAACATTTACTTTTGACCCGTTTCTTCCCCAGACAGGGTTAGAGGGCTTCTGGCCGAGGAGCTGAGGTCAGGAGGTTCAGTCCTGCCCCTCCTGTTTGTCCTCTGGCCCTATCATGGTCTATTTTAAGTTTTGCCCCATGTTGAAATTTGTTCTGTCTTGCCTTTGGTGTCAGCAAGCTGATAAAATATGCATGGTTTGGACTTTTCACCTTTCCGAATTTTATTCCTTGTATAAATCAAAGGAAAATGGAGCCTTTTATGGTTGGAGCTCATCCATGTTTGATGTGCAGCCAGGAGGGAGACCTAGATAATAGAAGCTATCAGAGACATACAGTGCTCTGAGTGTGTGTGTGTGTGTGTGTGTGTGTGTGCGTGTGTGTGTGTGTGTGTGTGTGTGTCCTTTTCCAAATTCCGCTTCATTCCCGAGCATTAATGGACTTGCCTGTATTACAACACACGCAGACGGTCTGACACTGAGCTAAATAGGTTCACGCATACATGCACACACATGTACACACACACACAGACACACACATACGTATTTAATAACCACATAAAAAAATCTGACTGCAGTAAAATGCACCCACAGAATCAACCGCTGCACCGAAACGGGAACAAGCAGCTTAGAATCTCTCTTTCATCTTCGTCAGGCGGACGTCAAACCAACACAGAGAAGACATCACGTCTGTTGAGATGTCCTCTTCACCTCGTGCATCATCCATTCACACTAATTCATCCACTGAGTGAGATTTGAGCATTCATTGATTTTCTTTGCTGCCGGAGGAGACTACGAAAATAAGACGAGAATACCTGCAAGGGAATACCGCTGCGGGGGGGGGGGGGGGGGGGGAACTGATCAAAGCAGAGTGAAGTGATTCATCATCGAGCGTCTGATGATCTGCAGGGACGGTCCCGATGGGAACTTCCCTCGTGTCTCCATCTGTGTGGCCCCTCAGCATCCACTCGCTCGCTGAGGGATAGAATCAATAGTGGTTTTGGAAACATGTCTTAATAATGACTTATTACACACAGCACTGAGCACAGCCGGAGGAGCGAAGGTCACACGCAGAAATAATCCCTCTGAGATTGATGTGCATTTGCAAAAAAATAAATGCTCTGTCACCTGAGGCATTTAAAGAAAGTAATCAATAAATCTCTAAATGTAGAATATCTGCAAAACTGTTAACGTTTCCATAGTCCAACCAAGAAAGACACAAATTAGCCAAAACTTGTGAATAGACTTGTTCATTGGTGTCCAATAGTGTATTTTGTTATATATTTAGCTTTCTAATTATAGTATAATTGGTATACTAGTGTCTCAGAATATTATATTTTAGGTTTAAAATGGCAAAGTGCAGTTTCTTTTCACAATAAAGTGTTTATTTCACGTTTGTCTAAGTTTGTTACATCTTATCAGCACAATTTAAAATAAAGTGGGTCCCATAGTTGAGATATGATTCAATTAAGATCATCATTGGACGATAGGAAAACTCGAGCCCAGAATCCTGTCACATGATTGGATAAGAGAGGTGAAGCCCTAATGTGACAATAAGATAAATCTGTCCCGACTCTTGAACTTGAACTAGAAGCTTCAGATCCTCAGATCACGTTGTCTCCTCGAGGTGACACAAGGATTTTATTAAGTATTTAAGGAAATTGCTTTTTATCCCTGAGATCTCTGCTGCCATCCCAAAATAATGGAGGTTATTGAATCTGCATGTGTTCCTGTCACTCGGGATAATCCACAGAGCTTGGTGATAACAGTTTACATTTATTGGATGAAAATTATTTAAAATTAAAACAGTGTTAAAGTGATGTCATTCGATCCGGTGAGCTTGGTTTTCAAATTGTTATTTAGGGAGCGCGATAAAGACTTTTGTATGACATCACATCCTGTTGTCACCACCTCCGTGAGCTGCATCTATCTATATATTATATTCACTAACTTCTTTAAATAAAGTTCATATCGAAAACAGTCTGTTTAAATTTTTTAATTCTGTCTCAACTTCCTGCAAACTCCAAACTATTAAAAAAGTGTTTTCATTCTACAATCGAACCAAACTAAGGTTCTGTTTGACAACATTTAAATCCATTGGCACCTTCCACTCCTGTTATTTCAGTTTGAACTTAACTCAGAAGTCAGAGGGTCCAGACTTAATAAGGCAGGTATGAAAGAGCCCCTATATTCCAAAATGACAGATACTGTAAGTGCCCACATGAGAATCTTCTTTTGGGAGCCACATTTCTCTTGATACGGTTGAACCTTCCCTTAAATGCAGAAAGAGTCAAAGTTGACTTTGTGGAGAATAAAACGAAGTAGGAACTCAGACCTCAGGTGTTAAAAGTGAAAGGACTTATTATTATGCTTATTACTTCACACATTCAGTTTCCCCCCGTGCACGATGTCATTTCCACTCTTTGCATCGGCAGCTAACGAGCACCGGCCGGTGAACGTGGGACCACAATTCAAATCCAGTGCCTGGGCAGAGAAAATCCAAGAAGACGGGTTTTAAATGGGAGTCACTTCATTACACATATATGATGCATTGTGATGTGTGCGACTGACACACACTCAAAACGGTAGACACACACACACACACACACAGACACACGCACACACAGAGTTTATGTATTGAAATATGATATCCAGGTGATGCATTGCGGTCATTAGTTTGTCTGTGCAGAGCTCAGTGAATATTAAGACAAATGGGCTGCTCCTCACAGACACCATCACACTCTACTTGCAGCCATTAGCTCCAGTTTATAAATATCTGAGGGAAGCCGAGAACTATTCACGTCATGTACGACAAAAAGCAAAAAAGGGGCTTCGAGTTTTTGTAATCTTTTATATTTTAGATTTATTCTATTCTATCCTGAGTTGACATTTTCTTCCACTAATCACCTTCTGCAGCAACACTTTCTGGGACCAAGCGATTTAGCCATCACGTCACATTTGTCATCTACCCACAAACTCCACACACCAAACATTTTGTGACTTGATCAAACTGTGAGAAACATCTGTTCCAGCTGCTCCTCTTGACATTCCCAGTATGAGCTGCTGCTGCTTTGCTTCAGTGTCTGAAACAAGTCCAATCCCAGTGAGCTACAAGGTTCTTCAACCATATAATGTGGTTTTAGTGCTTTTGTGCTGAAACTGAAAAATCCTGCATCCAGTGTTTCTACACTGCAGCTCCACTGTGGCTCTTTTGTTGCCGAGCTGCCTCACTTACTACACAATAATAGGCTACATTGATAAGTGACAACACTCATTACGTTATGAGCGCATTACATTACGAAACAATTGTGCTAGGCTAATTTCAGGCTATTAGCTCAATTAATTTAGCTGTCAAAATGACACGTTAAGAAAATCTGAACAAACAATAAAGCCGGTGCTTTGTTAGGATTTGATCGGTTCCGGTGCAGATCGCCCGCGACACGATTAGTTAAATTCAATCATGCATCTTCTGCTACAGCACAAACGCAAAGTGAGTCGTGGTCCATTTGTAACATGTTAGACGCACACATTTTTTGTCGTCGCGGGCACAAACCTACCCATGCACGGCGGGGGCTGATTATGGAGAATGTATGGCAAGCAGACGCTGTGGATGGAGCATAATTCCAGCTTCCAGCTCTCAGTGGGTAATGTCAAAATAATTATCAGATGAGACAGCTCAGTGGGCAGGCAGCACCTCTTCATTATAGAGCAAGGTTGAGGGGAGCGGGGGGGGGGGGGGGGGGGGGGGGGCTGACAAGCTCCGAATGTGGCAGCGTTCGAGCACCACACAGAGTTTGACATGAAACTCCTCAAAACTGTTTCAGCGTTATCTTTGCTGATCTTTGTTTTTCTAAAGCACTTCTTTCTTATTACCTGCAAAAGAAATAGTGCTTCTCACGACCAGGTACCAGCAGGGAAAAGGTAAAACATCTGCATGTGCAAACAAGGTTGTATGTCATTTAAAAAATTCAAATCCAGCTTATTTTTCTTTTTCTTATTTTGTCTTTTCTTTAATAATCAACACCAGTTTCTATATAGTCTTTGGAATGACTTCCTATGATATATTGGGAGCAGATAAGAACGTCAAAGAATAGAAAAAGGTTGTGAAATTCATATTTTGAAGAATAGAATTGAAGGATTTTATGTCCTTGGTTGAAAAATAACACAGAGACACTGGATCACAAACTGGGGAAAGTATTATTGAAGACAAAGTTACATTTATACATTTCTAAATACGGACAATGAGAAATAAATATCGCATCCATCTAGATTTACGGAGGGGAACCGCAGCTCCGTCTTTTTTTATTACGCCTCTGACACATTAGCGATAATTATGACATATATCCCTTTGCATAATGGGACATGCATTTTCATGAGGTCGTTGCAGTTAATTTCATCACCAAACATGGAAATGTGTTTGTGAGCAGTCGGGAAGAGGCGCCGGTGAAATTCAGTCGGAAGCTCGGTTTTATTTTCATGAAGAAAATACGAACAAAAGAGTGTGTGTGTGTGTGGCCGGGGGAAGATGTGTGTGTCTGTGTGTGTGTGTGTGTGTGTGTCACGGTGACAAACCTCATTAGAGCAGATAAATGGCCTCTGTGCGTGTGAGAATGAGTGTGTGCAGTATTGTACTTGTTATTAATACATTACCTCCCCGTGTCTCAGGTTAACCGCACTTTCATCTCACCTTGACCGACCTTCCTCACACACACATGCGTGGATGCACCAACACAAACTTAACCCCCCCCCCCCCCCCCCCCCCCCCCGCCCACACCCACCCACACACAGAGCCACTGCACCAAAGGGACTTCACATTAGGGACATTTCTGCTCACATGATTGACTGCTTGGAATAAAGGACCTTGGAAAAAACATCTGGGCAAGTGACAAATACGTCCCTCTGGCTGCCTTTCTCTGAAGGAGACGGATACCGAGAGAGAGAGAGAGAGAGAGAGAGAGAGAGGGAAGCCAATGTGTGTGTTGTGTTATCTCCAGTGCTACACAAAGACCTGCTAGACTGCTACCACTGGCGCCGTTTCTCTCTCTCTCTCTCTCTCTCTCTCATTCTGTGTGTGTGTCTGTGTGTGTGTGTGTGTGTGTCAGTGTGTGTCCTCGCCAGCCACTTCACATCACACAGCCCTCTCATGGCAGGCGTCGGATCAGTAGCAGAATGGATAAGGCTATTTACCAGCAGCTTATTCGGTCGGGGGTCAGACCTGTGGTAACAGTTTAATGGGTGGAGAGGGCGGCTGCTACACGGAGAGAGAGAGAGAGAGAGAGAGAGAGAGAGAGTGGCTTTATCTGTCCGCCTGCACCTTGTGCTGGCATCTGCATGGAAAATGATTTTAAGGAAATTAGAATTTCTTGTGACAACCGGGGGGGGGGGGGGGGGGGGGTCAGGAACTGGACATGAGAAGAACATGATTCATGGATTTCTTTTTCCTTTTAATTTAGAAAGTTGAAATTTGAATTCATGTCGATATTGATATCATCTCCTGAAACCTGCTGTTGTAATGAAACTGCTGAAATATGGAACGCCGAGTGTTCTGACTGAATATCAGACTTCAGAGACCTCCCGCACTCGACTGCTTACGTGCTTCATCGAGCACGCTATGTGAACATCATCTGAGCACTGTAGGGATTTCAATTCTGACGTTGTAATCACGCAAAATTAAATAAATATATCCCCTCTAAGAGCTTATTCTAAACTGCATTTGTACACACACAGTGAGGAATATTCCTTCTGGGAAAAGCTGAGGAGAATTGTGAGGTGACCGTAACCCCCCCGCAAGGCTTAACGATTCCCCTGCAAGTTTCAGCCTTTTACAAAAAGAAAAAGTCTAGGTCAAGTCTCCCTTACAGCAGCACTTCCACTTCGGAGCACCCGGCCCACTGGAAAATAAATCTGCACCAGCACCAGCTTTTGAATACAAAGTGCCTCCTGCACCTCGTCCAGCTGGGCTCCTACGATAACTCTTCTCCCTTTGACAAACAAATCGCATGAAACGTGTACTAATTAGCACAAATCAAACCTCCGACACAAAGTCATTGCACAAACACACGCAAGATGAGAAATGCATGCACACACACAGACACACACACACAGACACACACACTGTATCTTCCATACTTGCACAGAAAGCCCATAGATTCACGGGCACCCAAACAATCCCACCTAAACTGACAGCTAAGGTTTTCCCACTGAAGGTCATTCATGGTGATTAAAGAGGCGTCTCTGCAATGATTTCCAAATGACCCCTGGGACGTCTGGACCACTGACACCTCTTCAAGAGAAAATTACTTTGCGGTGCCCCGAGATGCCCGACTGCAGACTGACACGGTGACAAGCTAATAGACAGCAGAGAGATGTAAAACGCAAACAGAGAGGCAGGCGGGGGAAGACTTAATAGAGTCGCGGATAAAACTGAGAGTCACGCCGACACGGGGACGTGTCACCGTCAAACCAGACAGAGACAGTCGAAGCAAATCAGAGGCAAACAAGCGGAGGAGCTGCGTGGAGACATGGGAACATACAGAGAGAGACGGGGAACCAGCTGAAAACCAGTGTCCTGTCCATCCATCCATTCAAGAACAATCCCAGTCAGCACCAATGGGAGTACGGCCCCAGTGCAATCTCAACACACACACACACACACACACCCACCCTGCAGCTCTTTACCTCAAGCCGCTGATACAGAGGTTCTGGTAATAGCCGTCCTGATGGTGTGATGGTTAATTTCACCTTCATACACTTCATGTGTGTGAGCGTAATAATCACCTTGAGCCACGCGGGCGGCGGATTCCCCCAGAGATCAAGAAGTCCTGATTTGACATCATAACACACACACACACACACAGACACACACACACACACACACAGTGACAGTATTTACATACAAACAACTGTAGCAGCGTATGAACCGAGCGTCACCTTCACACATGATTCAAGGTTAACGCACATATGATGAAAAGACGTGTGAATTAAAGATTAGAAAAAAAAATGTTTTATGCAAATTGTGATCACTTTTGTTGAAACTGTCCTTTTGGATTTAGAGAAAGACATATCCCATGAATAATTTTCATCTTGCACGTGAAACCAGACGACTTGTACATTAATCGTGAGCCAGATTCTCACGTTATCGACTCCTTTTGTCTGAGCGCCATCACACACACACACACACACACACGTGTGAACTGCTGACATCAGCGACTGGTTCCACGTCTGACAGACACATCATTGCCCGAGCTTGCATCATCATTTTTAAGAAAACAGCATGCATTTTACAAAACCTCAGAGCTCATTAGAATCATAACCCACCAATGAACCATATTCCACTTGATGCACTGCTGACGATAACGTGTACCGAGACGGGAACGCTGTTATAGAGGGGGACTCTCTCTTCTTCTGTTTTTCTCCCCAGATCAAAACACATGCCTGGGCTCACTTCTCTGTCTGTCTCCGTCTCCTCCTCCCTCTCTCTCTCTCTCTCTCCACGAGGACAAAGAGAAGAAACCGCTAACTAGCTCCCTTGTTACCCCGACAATTGGTATCTCAACCAATAAACCGTGTCTAATTGCATTGCTGGGAAACATCTTTTAGCAATTACATTGTTTGGCTAAAGCAGCTCATTACGTGGAAACCAGCAGGGGACGAGAAGGCAGACAAAGAAACACAGATCACAAAATCCTTCTCAGACAGTGAGAAGGAAGAAAACAGTGAAGTTCACAGCCTGTTGGTTCGGTCGGTGACGTGAGGGAGAAGAAGAAGAGCTTCAAGGTTCTTTTGGACCAAGTGGATTATATTCTCTCTTCCACCTGATTCAGACCAGAGCAGAAACAAAAAACAAAAACTGCAGCTTGGCAAATGTGTGTAGCATAGCTGCCGGTGTTGTGTATTTGTACATGTTTATACGACTTTGAAGTACTAAAGAGTCTCAGCAGCGAGTGCTTATAAAGCTACAGTGGGAACCTGCAGGGTCAGTTCCCACTTGCTCTGCTGAAGGCGAGCTCAGGATTATCACACAGTACTTGGCAGCTAGTTTAGTAACATATCAAAGCTTTTGTCATGGAGCAGTACAGAGTGCAAGTGTCTGGTAGTTTCCTGGAGGCAGCAAGTACCCAGAATACACTCTGTTCACTTCTACCTTGAAAATCTTTGTTGCAGGGGCAAATAAGCCTGAAAGGCTGCAGATGAAATGTTTAGTTATTAAGTATTAAATCCAATAACAACAATATTGGACAAGTTGAACATTCGAGTTGGAATTGCAGTGAATAATATATATTTTCTGGTGACCATGAACGTCTGCAAACATTTGAACAGCAATGGCTCCATTAGTAAATTAAAATAAATAAATATAAGTATTTAGTTGAGATAAGTTTATCTGGACGTTCAACAGATAGTCGAACACAGACTTTTACCTTTTTGCTTCTTCGATAATCAACAAGATGCAACACAACATTAAAAAATCAACCTGTGAATGAGACATCACATCGATCATCATTTTTAAAAATGTTTTATTGCAAAAATATAGACTTTGATAACACACTACAAAAACATCATCACAAACATTATACATGACACGTCTCAAAGACAAACCAATAGCACATCGATAGTTAAGTATTTTTACTGTGCTTTCAATGAATCACAAAAACAGTTATTCAAATCGTTTTAAAACTTTATGTGTGAGTTGTGGAAAACCAGTTGTTTGACCTGGGGGGGGGGGGGGGAAACCTAAGAACTGCAAACTTGCTTTTTGTTTGTTGACACTTTGAGTGAAAGTTGCACACTCTTTTTCCCCTAAGACCACGTGTGTCTTGAGTGAACCCATCTTTCCACTTCCTGAGAAGTCAGCTGTCGAGTTGTGAAGTGGACGGGGCCATTGGTAACATGGAGGTACCCCCCCCCCCCCCTCTCCTATGCAAATATGTAATTGAAAGTTTACTTAAAATTATTCAACACATAAAACCTGGACTTTCTGATATCTGTTAAAATCTTTCATCCTCACGTTAGCCTTCGGGATTCAGTTCAATCCCTTCAATGTGGTTTGTTAAATTTGACACAATACTACATCACCCACAAGCCTAATTGGCTGTTGCTATGATGAGGATGTCAGATGTGAAATCAGTTCCTACTTATTGACAACGTCCTGGCAAACACAATATTGATTTTATCTGCACTTTAACATTGTCTTAGGTTTGTCAGGATTCAACTGGAAAGTAAAGTTGCTTAACCAATCAGAAACAGTATCACTGATTGTTACCGGGTCCCAGATATTGACCCCGTCCACTATTTGTCATCATAATTTAGTGTCTCAAAACCATTCAGACATGAGTGCAACCTTCTATTTTCCGTTTTATCCCCATGCGTTTGTGTGTGAGTTTTTGCTAACATTAGGTATCAGGTATTGCTTTTGTACATTTGCTCGACTTCGGTCAGACCAACAGTAAATGCAGCGGTTTCATCAGGAAGCCATTTCCCACTGAACCCCAATGTGAACAAATTAAAATGCAAGAACCTTCCGTGTAGGTTGATAAATGTTGACGAGCAAAGTTGTCAGTTCAGATGTTGAACCAGATCGGTATAAATTTAAATTTTTATTACAGAATTGCTTCCTTCATACTTCACTGCATGGTGGACGTCTGACAGTCATCGTATAGAAACAACACATCAATTAACCTCTTGTCTTTTGCTGTTGCTTTTTAACCACGAGGGAGTCGGGGATAAAAAAAAAATCACGCCTTTGCAGAAACGCTGAGAATAAATCATTTAAATCAATGACGATACTTTTCCCAGCTTCATCCATCGACCTGTGTGCTAACCTGCTGAAAAGCCACAAACACTGCCAATAACAAAATGTCTGACTCGGGTTTGTTGACATCGAGGGATTCTGCAATCGACGTCTTTTCCTACTTCCTGTAAAACTCTGTGCTCACGCTCTGAAGGTGTGAATGTGCCGTACATGAGGAAACGGTGCTCGACATCAGTGATGCTTTCATTCTCCACATATATATATAGCTTTGATTTGTTCAAATGTAAAAATATTACTGAGGCCTTGTGCTTAACTGTCAAATTTGTTATACTATGGGAAGCGTTTAGATTACGTAGCTATATATCATCAGCATCAGGGAGCAACAGCAAATATGGCAATTATATAGTAAATCATTAAGAAAACTTTGACGCTAAAAAGTAAGTCACCTTGAGACATTTTAGTCAAACGAAAAGGGGCGACAGATTTCTCATAAAGTGCAAATTAAATTAGTTCCAACATACACATTGTCTGACATTCTTCTTATTGCCTGTAGATATTGTCGGCAAAAAGTAAATATATACTGTAGAAAGTCGGGGGGGCACAACTGGGGCATAGCAGTTTTGGTAAGGGGAGGACGTAGCGGTGCTCGAAAGATGAGAGGCACTTATAAGGGTGTACTGTTCACCAATTGTTCATGTCCCAGGTTAAAAATCAAAACAGACGGGTGGGTTGGTAAAGAGCCAATAATATTAAATTTGAGAGGGAATCGAACTACTACAAAATCTTTACTTGAAAACGCGCCGGGTGGTCATATTTAAAACGCACCCAGTCCGATCACTTTCTCTGTACATGCCTCATATTGTCTACTATAAAAAAAAAATTGCAACATGTCACTGATGCAGTCCTCCCCAAACAAAAGTAAAGATCTGCATAGTCGCAAAACTCTTAGGACAATGTGGTTTTAAATAGTTTCCCACCATTAAAACCATTATATAGGATGAAATAGGGCCAAATCTCAATGGTGATGAATGCAGACTAAAGAGAATATGCAGATATCATTTAGATTATTTCACTCTGGTAGAACATTTTGACTTTTGAAAAACACATCCCTCTTGTAGAATATCAAATTAGACATGGAGTTCTGAGTGTTTAAAAGACAAAACGTGTTCTCTTAAAAAAATAAAGAAAAAGAAAAAGCGGAATACCTCTTTAGAACCTTACATTCTTCTTGTGTGCTTTTCATACAGTCAGGTGAGTCTACCACTTATAAAAACTAACTTTTAACAATCTCATTCCGTTTGCACTCTCTACGCCCCCCCCCCATAGCACCGGCAGAAGCGCCGCGTGCAACCGAGAAAAAATAGTAGCGTGTCATCTGCGAAGAGGATAAATATCTCAGAACTCAAGTTCCTGATTTAATTGAACACGATGACGTTGGATTGGGTCGAGTGTGAGCGATAAAGCGCTGAGTAGTAACGTCTAACACCCCCCCACATAAAAGGAGAAGTAAAAGCACGGTCTCGATCATTGACATCATTGTTTATATTTAACCCAAACACCAGAGGTTCATATATCAAATCCCCGTGCGTACTTCTCCTGCTTTTTAGGCCCATTGGAAATAGTTCCAGGTCTTGCACCAGAACTTTAAAACTGAACACAATCATCGACAACATAATATTTGAACCCACTCCGGCCGTCTCGGTTCGGGGACAGAGCTCCTGGTTCCAGATGTTGAGTTTGAACATTCGTCACTAAAGGTTTCCTACTCCGAGATGCTCGATCACAACCGACTTGTCCACATGATGCCAGACGTAGAAGAATGATGTTCCCTGCTTTAAATATATAGTACATTATATACATGAAAAAAAAACGTGTAGGCAGAGTTGCTCAGTAGTAGAATCATTGTTTTTTTGCTCATTTCCTTCAACAAGTATAAATAAATAAATGATTATCAAGTTGATCAATATTGCCTCCTCATTTCCAGCAGTCCTGTCCAAGTGAGGTTTGTTGTGGTGTGGCGGGTGCACGTGAGGGGTTGGGAGGGCAGAGGGAGTCTGCGGCGTGGTGGACTGAACGGATTTGCTGAGGGGGGTTTTCTGCAGTACCTGAAGGTTGTTGGTTTTTAATGGGAAGATCCCAGTGCGCTCTGGGTTGGAACCCAACAGGACATCAAGGTTCCCGTTGGAGGATCAGTAAACAGCCAGGTAGAATCTGGTGGAACATTTATGAACAAAAGCTCCGTCGGGATCCACTGAACTTTCCATTGGACGGAAGATCTCAAAGGATTTCAACATGATGACGTCCGACAGCTCTTCAGAATATGGGTGAAGGATGCCTTGATGTCAAAGTGGACTGTAAACTGTTCTGCTAGACTCTCCGTGTTCTGCGGGTTCCTCAGCAGAGACAGTTCATCGAGACATGAGTAAAACGTGGGGGGGGGGGGGTTTCTCTAGGAACTCATGGTCTTAGTGGAGATTCTTGACAGAAGGATTCCGATGAATCTCTCGTACAATCTGCGGCTTCATTCAGGAGCTGGTTTTAAGGAGCAGAATGGTTCGATTGCCACGTTCCACCCGTGTTGAACAGCGTTTACATGACATTGATGCTGCAACTGAACGAGTTGTGTGTAGTGCTATACATTCAGCCAGAAGAACACATGGAGAGAGAAGCACATCTAAAAACCTTGCATCTCTTTACCCTCTTTCTTCTTCACTTGAAATCCCAGCTTCTTTAAACCATGAACGATATCTAATGCATTTTTTCTTTTCTTGGGAGGGTAATGAATAACATAAAGCTGATTATGAGTCTGGACCTCGCACAGCTGGATTACAGCTGCAAATGAAAGGGAAACAAAGACCGAACCAATTTGTTGCTGATCCATTGTTACATGTTGTCACTGCCTGAGAATGATGGAACTGTACGTCCATAGAAAAACTGTCAGAAGAAGAAGAAGAAGAAGCGAGTGCTATTCAGATCCGTTGGGCTCAGTTCACCCGAGACAGGCTGCATGAATGTTTGTGATACAGCCCCCCCCCCCCCAAAAAAGAAAAAGTGCTGGTTGTCCTCAGAGCCAGATCTACAGTCTCATGCTTCATGTCCGATCTGAGGAGATCCAAACAGTGCACGAGATTTCAGAATCCCCAAGATTCACACAAATGGAAAAAGTCTTCTCTGGAGTGTAGGTCAGTTCGGTCCATTCGTCCCACCGGCGTCTTCCCTCCGAGTAGCACCACTCAGTTCGGTCCAGTTTGGTTTAAGCGCTGCAATGTCAAATATCCCCCCCCCCCCACCGGTGACACCACAAGCAAACTCCACTCACAAAAACCAAAAGTCAAGATGTGGGTCCTCCAGTTTTCAATCCATCACCACTGGGAGTCCTGGTCCGTAGAAAGTGCTAAGCTGCTCTAGGTCCAACAGCGAGTCCGAGTCTTCTCCTCACACACTAGGTCCATATATTGTGAATGTATACGTGTGTGTGTGTCTGCGTGCGGGTTGCCTGTACATGTGCATCACATGTTGACAGTGGAGCTGGTGCTGTTCATATGGACTCTCATCTCCTGGATGCTCGTGATGATCTTCTTCTGATGGCCGGCCAGGTTCACGCCCACCCGCCGCAGATCCCTGGGAAACAGCAAACGCACAACAGACGCACAACAGACGCTTAGTTGTCAAATCATGTCAGATACCAAATAAGTAAATGCATGAGTATTTCTATAAGTTTTATTTTAGACAACTAGCATTTTAAGTTCAGTCCAGTGTTAGTTAAAGTCGATTAATGTTACAGTACTAATATTGTCTTTTTCTGAAGCTTGCAGAGTTCTCTATGAATCCATGATACATGCAGGTTTCGCAGCCGGCTATCTTTTATAAGATGTACTGCTTCTGATGAGAGTAAACCTGTAGGAGACTGCATTCTGATTTCACTTTAATCTTGACAAGATACATATCTGTATTCTGAAATCACAGTCATATCTTAAATCTTACGGAATAAAACACAAAATCATCTGCATGCTTACAAGTTGTAGTACTTCTATATTTGCATATGTGGCCTTACTCTGACGTCATCTGAGCCACCGTCTCCAGTGTAGAGTAACCTCCTCCCATGAAGAGCTCCGTGTAACGACCCATCTTGATGGAGTCCAGCCACTCCCCCACGGTCTGGCTGCCGGCGCTGCAGTCCCCCTGGACGTTGGCGTGCTCCACCAACAGGTTGGAAACCCTGGTGAGCGGATAGAGACACGGCAAAAGGAAAAAAGAAATAAAAAGCAATTGAATTAAAGCAGGAGATTAAACACGACTTCAAACTGTGTCTCCGGTTGTCAGGAGGTATTAGAAGCACCGGCTCGGTTTCCTGTTATCGTGAATGTAAAAGATTCACGGTGTAATCAAGTGTAGTTTGACGCTCGGCTCCTGACAGATACCAGCGAGGATTCATAATGGGAGTAATGCACCGTTACACAAAGCTGAAAGCGTTGTCATTCAGCTCCTCATGCAACACACAAAAAAAGAAACATACCAGAGCTCTCCATACTATCAAACAAAGATGTTTCATGCTAGCAAACAGTATTCTCCACACTACTGCCAGAGAGAACTGTCATGTAGAACAAGACATAGTCCTGTTTGTGTCCCTTTAATCTGCCTAACTGTCATATGTCCGTGCATGGACTGTTAGATATGGCTTTAATTTATTAAGCCTGCTCCTGTGTGTGTGGAAAAATCTAAATATCTCACGTTATTTCTGAAAAGGTTTTGAGAGCGTCTGACTGAATGTCTTCAGCACTCAGAGCATTTTCATTCCATTATGCACTGATGCATATCCATAGTGGGAAAATACTAACTGAAGGTTCAAAGGACGTCGAGTATAATTCACATTAATTTGTGGCTTTCAGAAAATCCAGACACTTCTGCTCTTCGTGTGAGGGACTATGTACATTCTGATTTAATTATACAGCTGCACAATAATTCTGTGACGACAATATTTAATATGACGAGTCCATTAGCTTGCAGAGCTGCAGTTAATTCAGTTAGTAAGGAAAACAAATTCATCCCTGAAAGTTTAATGTCCACACACACACACACACACACACACACACACACACACACACACACACACACACACACACACACACACACACACACACACACACACACACACACACACACACACACACACACACACACACACACACACACACACACACACAAACAAACAAACAAACAAAAATGGGGATATTCTACGGTGGCTGTGAAGTTGACGTGTTTTCTTATCAGTCTTTGTGTTTTGCCGTGTTTTGAGATTTCTTGAATATAAAACCATCAGTTTCGGCCCTGAGGCCTGATGCCACATGTTGTTGGTGTGAGCTCCCACCTGTGCGACGAGTTGACCAGCTTCTTTAATGAGCTGGGGTTGCGGATGAGTTTGTCCAGTAGACAGACGATCTCGTCGAACTTGGGCCGGCTGCTGCGGTCTCGCTGCCAGCAGTCCATCATTAGGTGGTACAGAGCCTCGGGGCAGTCCATAGGACCTGGCAACCTATAGCTCTCCTCTATTGCTTTTATTACCTGCAAACAGACAAGAGGGAAGTTGTTTTTTTGTAAAAAAAACATGAGCAGATACTCCAGGAGAGTCTGGAGGACCTAAAAAATGACTGTCACTCAGTTAGGACGAGAGTTTCACTGGGCAAAATGGGAAACCAGAGTGAAAGTGAAACCAGGAAATGGTGACATGATGTCGTATGGTTTTGTTCTTCTTCTTTGTCGAGTGTCAAACCGATCCACAGTTAATCTCCTGCCACACAGACTGAAACACAACACCAAACCTCCAGCTATTATCCCATCCAGTCATCAAGGCTTCAAACAAGATCTACATCATCACCCACCAAGATCATACAGAGATATAGGAGCATATCACCCTGTTAATCCTGGCCTGGGGGCAGAGGCTCAACATCTCCATAGCTCGCTGATAGAGTCTGTGATCAGGCTGCAGAGCAGAAACTGATCTCAGACCAGGAAACAGCAGCTTTGTGAGTAACCTTCTGCTTTTCACCTGCACAGCTCGATATAACCTGAGTATCTGAGGCATGAATCGGCCAAAGTGCCAAGGTGAGAGGACACGACCTGTTTTGACTCCTGAACGTGAAGTAACTTTTCCACAACAGAACTGTGACAGAAAAACGATCTCACTTCCAGTTCGAATCATCCAGAGCGAGAGAAGTTGAATTCTGAAATCCTCCAGAGTTGCTCCTGCTCTGTATCTGACCCCAAACTCAAAACCTCAGTGAAGTTAGTGAGTAAAAAACTAAACCCCTGCAGAGACCCGGCAAAGTAACTCATCACAAGAGCGTTATTTATCTGATATGCTGCATAGCCCGGATAATCACTTCTGCAACTAACAAGATGCAAGACGCTGAATCACAGCCTTCGATGGGGGAATGGAGTTCGATGAATAATAAATAAATCCCGGCTCTTCTTCTTGGACCCTGCAGTGGGAGAGCAGGCTGGAGTTTTCAGCCCAGTTCTGCCACCGCGAGACACTTCGGGGAATTGATTTGTTGAGTTCACGACAGTCTTTACTTGAGTCAAATTCACACAAGAGACAGACGCGGCAGACGCTCCACACGTGCACGCTCCGAAGAGGGAAGAGTGCACGTGGAATCATCGCCGAGCGGGAGAAGAGCTTCGCACGGCCGAGTGTCAGGGAGGAAAGATCAGGGGGGGGGGGGGGGGGGAACGAGCGGCCGAGGTGGGAGACAGAAAGAGGAGGTGGACGAGAGACGGAAGGAAAAGGGAGAGAAATGGCAAACAGACGGAGAGAGGGAGAGCTTAGAGAGAGAGAGAGAGAGAGAGAGAGAGAGAGAGAGAGAGAGAGAGAGAGTGAGGCTGCACTTTCTTCTGCAGATCAGAGAAAATCCAGCATAACGCTTTCAATTAAACATCAAACGTCTGCTCCTCTCCTCTCATCCTCCTCTCATCCTCCTCTCCTCTCCTCCCAGTCTCTTTTGGCTTCTCCGAGACAGACGGCCTAATAACCGAGAGGAGGAGGGAGGGGTCTGAAGAGGTCACTGGAGGGCTGTGCGTGCGTTTGCTGCCTGTGTCTGCGGGTGGGAAGCGGGCGGGCGCACATGTGTGTGTGTGTGTGTGGCGGCGGAATCGAACGCGGCGCTCTCGCTCGCATATCCTGATCATGTGACGCAACTCAAGATCTCTCCATCAAAACGACCTGTGATCCGCACGGGGCCCTCTCCTCTCCTCTCCTCTCCTCTCCTCTCTGACTCACTTTCCTTCGTCTCCTCGCTGAAGAACAGACACATGTAGGTCATCCTGGTTGTTGCTGCAGCTCATAGATCCCTTCACAGCCACTCATCCACTACTTCACTTATTTTAAATATTAAAAGAACGATGATGTAACTGGGAAACTAACATCTGCTTCCTGTTCATGGTTGATCCAAAGAGCTTTACAACTGCTGGTTGACCAGAAGTTGTCCCAGTGTCATAGTCAAGATTTGACCATGACCTTGAAACCACCCACATATATTATTTCCCAGGTGTAAGTGAACATCCCTTAACGTTGACCTTTGACCTTCAAGCCAAGCCCAAAATCTAATGCTCTTAAGATTAAGATACTTTTTTAATCTCTATAAATTGGTGAACATGAAACAAGAATAAACCTGCATCTAATCATAAACTATATTAACAAGCTGTTCGAGGTAACTCATAAAACAAACATTGTTCCAACTGAGGTGTGAAGTTGATTCTTGTGAAACTCACACTCGAGTCCAACTGCTGCTTCCTCAGCTCAAATGAAGTTTACCAGCTCCTTCAACCAAAGAGTTTTGGGAACCGAACTTATTTGCGTTCTGGCAGAATGTGAGGTGAGAAGATCGATTCCATCTGTCGCTTCTAAATGAAGCTCGTGGTCGGTGGAGCAGCTTCGTGGACTGAGGAAAACAGTCAAGCAGCCGGGCTCTGTCCTGAGGTGGTGAAGCTCTGAGGCTCACTAATTAACACTTTAAATCTCATTTATATAATCAATAGAAAAAAAAGAAAGAAAAAAAGGGGGAGGGGTTTAAAGGAGGTTTTATGTGCCAGACTCTTACTGGGCAGGTGCCAGGCAACCAGTCCTGGAACTTACTGGCTGTAGCCAAGAAATAATCTGGCACATAAACGGCTCCGCCATTGTAAACATGTTGGTTTTTGTACAGATTAAACAAACAGGATACAACGTTTTAATTAGTGACAGAGGAAAAGGAAATCAAAACATCGGAAAACCGCAAACACGACAGAGTTAATGAGGAATGAGGCTCCAGAGCAGCTACTGAATTAACTTTTCCTACTTGGTACGCGGCCAAATGGTGAAGAAATAGACTTCCACTATCATTGAGAGTAAACCTACAGAAAAAATCTCATTAGGAAAACTCACATCTTGATTGGACATCTCCCAGTACGGCCTCTCCCCGTATGACATCACCTCCCACATCACCACGCCGTAGCTCCACACGTCGCTGGCCGAGGTGAACTTCCTGTAAGCGATGGCCTCGGGAGCCGTCCAGCGAATAGGAATCTTGCCGCCCTGTGAGAAAAAAACGCAAGAAAATGAGTTAAACCGTACGTGCACCTCTGTGGGTTTGAAGAGAACTTGGTACTGAAGCTCTATTAAGGATGAAATACTTAGAAATGGTTTTGATATGTTTACTTTCTGGTTCAAAATGAGTTTCCTGGGTTTTAACACAGCTGCGCTCATTCAAAATGAAAACCAAGAACAGACTTTAGTTAAGAAACTTCTGCCTCATGTGGTCCGACCCACAATTTCACTAATGAACACCAATTTAGTAGATATTCACAATTTCATTTTCTTTTACAATCTCCTGTCCTGTCTGTGGGGGGGCCGCCGAGACTCCTCTGCACCCCCCCCCCCCCCCCCCCCCCCCCCCCTCCTATCGTCATTATTGCGCTTTCATCGCGGTGATAGAAAAGTTCGCGGGTCGACTGCTGCGCTCCTGAAGAAAATGTGTTGGCGGCTGATGAGCGGTGAAATAAGCTTGATGCTGTATTGATGAACGCAGCAGCAGGGTAGATCTCAGGGTCTGATTATTTGAGGGGTGTGAATTGCGTTATTCTCGGTGGCTGCTCTGTCAGGAGAAGGAGAGAGAGGAGAGAGAGGAGAGAGAGGAGAGAGAGGAGCGAGGCAGTGAGAGGTGAGTGGCAGGATGTTTAGCGCTAAAGCAGCAAGACTCGCTGCTAATTGAGTGTTGCAGAGACTGAACCGGGGACTAATTGGACCTCCTCCTGCAGGAAGCAGCCCGTCTCCGGTTGACAGGACGCCACTCAGCCTGGGACACACAGCTCAATTTAAAAACCCGCTGCAGTCCTCACTGTGTGTGTGTGTGTGTGTGTGTGTGTGTGTGTGTCTGTGTATGTGTGTATGTGTGTTTAGCTCCTGCAAGACTCTGTTGTGTAATAGTTCTCCACTTAATCCAAACTTTTAAATAACACTATGGCTGCACACACACAGAGAGACACACTGGATTCAATATAAATTCCTTTAGATACACAACACAACAATCTGAATTACTTGATTAATTAATTATAGATAATTGGAAGACAATTGGACAAATGGAGGTCACATGAGGATCTACTTTTCTCCGTTTCTACCTCCACAGATGTTATTGTTGTTTTTTGCTTTTGTGTGTTTGTGAGCAGAATTATGCAAAAACAGCTCAACTGATTTCCATGCAATTTTGTGGAGGTGCAGATAACGACCAAAGGAACAAAACAATACATTTTGGTGCAGATGCAGAACATTTTGAGCATTTTTCAACATTTTCCTTGACTTCTCAAAGAATAATTCATGGATCTTGATGGTAAAAAATATCAAAATAAGAATTCGGATCCAGTGAATTTAAATGGTGGTTTAATAAGAGGGTTGTTGGGCTTGTGTGCTCTTTGCTGATAAACTGTTACATGCATTTCAGACTAATTCAATTAAAATAAAAAGCAGATTAAATGACAATAAGGAGATAAGGAGACACACACACACTTGTGCGGTCTTACCCGTGTGGTGTACGCAGCCTCCGGGTCGTCCTCCAGGACTCGGGACAAACCGAAATCGGACACTTTAGACACGAGGTTGCTGTTCACCAGGATGTTACGAGCTGCCAGGTCCCGGTGGACGTAGCCCATGTCGGACAGGTACCTGAGTTCACCGACAACAAAGGAGATGAGGATCACACACGGCCCTGATGTTGTGTTAAGTTTTATACATTGTGTGTTTGCGTGGTGGTGGCTTGTTTACCTCATGCCAGACGCGATGCCGCGCAGCATCCCCACCAACTGGATCACAGTGAACTGACTGTCATTTTTCTGATGTCAGGAAGTAGAAGAAGAAAAAAAAGAGATTCTGAGTCAAATGTCAACATCTTAAACACTTTAAACAGGAGCAGTGGGGAGGGGGGGGGGTGGCAGCAAGGGACTCAAAAGGAGGAACAATATCACATAATCAAATAAGGATTACATAATCCATCCGTCTGCAGCATCCAGTCACTGCAGAGCTTCTCCTCAGTGTCTGCACTGCATGATAATTCTGTATAATGTATGCAGCAGCTCCGTTATGGAAAAGGAGTCCCCACTTGGTTTGACATTAAAAAACTGTCTGTGTGCCCCCCCACCCCACACACACACACATCACCTGCTCTGTACGGTTTAATGCTAAACTGGGTCAGCTTGCAGGAACATTACAGAAAGGCAAAAGAGAAAAGGTGCGTGTGACCTCTGCGGAGGAGAGAAATAATCGCTGAGCATTCTGCTAACGGCCACTTAAAAGCTGCCCCATGGCATGAAAGCCACACGGCCACTGATAGCCCAGAAAGCCAATTACCTGAACCTGCGGGAGCGCCCAACTTTATCTCAGTCAGCGGCGGATTCTGAGGGTATTTGCACACTATTGCGGCTTATTCTCATTTACTTCTAATTGCTGGTAATATCATTTTTCAGGTAATCTGTCTCTAATGATCGACCATTTCCTGAAATCTAATTGCTCTCCCTGTCAGGTATCACCTGTGCACCCTCCTGTAAAACGTTACCTCGGGTCCTTCCATGCATCCACGTCCTGCATTGTCCTTGTCAGTTGAACCTCTGGTCTGTGCGGGGACCCGAGCTGAGATTAAATATCTCTGTGAACCTCCCCAGGGCTCATTGCTGCTCCGAGTCGCACCATGTTTTATGAAAACCAGCGTCTCTGCTGCAGCTGACTCCAGAGCAGCCGTTTCTCCCTCAAGCAAATCACAGCCACTTTCTCATTATTCACGTCGAGCTCTGACTTCGCTTTCTCTTGTGGGACCTTCAAATTTCCATTCCCCAATATTAATAATTAGTTCTTTCAAAATCCAAGCAAAAAAAATGGTGTTAGGAAAAAAAAGGTACTTTTGCCAAGGACAGAATGCGGCTTCCCGCCACAATTTCACGCAGATTAGGAGGAAGTCCCTTGAAAAAGCTGCCAAACTCGATTCAAGTCACAGGGCGGACCGACCAGCCGTCAGTGGACACAGTGTTCGATGCCAAAGCAGGAAGTAGTGTACGGTTTGTGACAGGATATGTTGGTGGATGTGCCTTGATCTGTTTTTATCTTCACCGAGGAGATTATGTTTTCATCTACTTGTGTTTGTTATTTAGCAGGATTCTGCAAAAACTACAGGCTGCTTAACAGGAAACTTGGTGGAGGATGTGGTAAAGGGTTAAATTAAAGTTTGGTGGGATGCAGGTCAGGGGTCGGATCCAGGATTTAGTTTCTCTGTTTGACGTCTTCACCGATAACAATTCATCAATCTAGCAAATTTGGAAGACTGGTATTTATTGGCGGAGGATTTATATGCCATTCATGTTTTAAAAAAAACTTTTCTTTAACTTAATTTAGTATTTTGGTTTAATTACTACACACATATTTTCTGTCATAATCATGAGTTAAGGGCTAAGAGGAGAAACTCCGGAGAATGTCCTCTCACTCTGACATTTGTATCATACAGCCCCTCTGGATTAAGTCAGGAGAACCTCTGGAGTCCAGAGCAGGTTTAATGTTCAATTTGCTGATCACATGTTGCACAAGGCAGACCTATCATTCCAAAACATAAGACTCCATCATCTCAGAGTCACATCTCTTAGTAAGACGCTAATGAAAACAGTAAATTACAGTGACGTCCCTTTCCCTCCTGCTGGGAACTCTTCCACTCTTCCTTCCCTCCCACTGGCAGCCCTCACTGTTAGTTGAAGCCTCATCTCCATCTGATCCATGAGTAAACTCTACCATCTTCCCTTCTTATCCTTTCCCCACATCTCCACAGGAGGACGTGTGCTGCTCTCACTTCTCTCCCCCTCATGGCTTCAACCTGCGGTTTACGTCATTACCACGACCGCCTCTCCAACCGGCAGCAGAACATCCCACACACATGTGAAATGAGATGTTAAGCCAAAGATGTGGAATATGAGCCTTAGAGGTGCATTGTCCGGAGCTGTGACACTTAATCCAGGAGGCGGTCCAGCCCCTGGTTTTCTCATGGCGGTGTCATTTAGACCAGCCTCAGTCCACCAGCCATCCATGTAATTGCTTTGCGGGGTTTTCTGTGCCCCCCCCCCTCCTTTGCCATCCAGGGTTACTCTCTGATGCACAGAGGACAGTCATGTCAGCAGTTTCCACTTGACCATAGAGCGTATCCACTCCCTCCTCCCTTTGTCTCACAGCATCCTCCCATTCCACGAGAACGTCCTGTGCACATTTTTTGATCCGACTTTCAAGAACAACTCCAACTCCAAACGCCACCGAACGATTCTCACTTTCTTCCAAATCTCCATAACTTCTCTGAATTATGCCGTAACCATTTTGCTTTCCCCTCTCCATTTGCCATCTGCAGCAGCAGTTTGCCCCCTGTTTTCATACAGGATGGATCCTCATGTGCCAGAGGAGCATCATGCCATCGTAACCAGTGAACAGAGTAAAGTGTTCTGGAAAAGGATCTGTTTATTCGGAGGTCTGCCAGCCGGCCTCTTCTTCACAGTCCACCGTCTTTACTCGATAAAATCCAGATTGTCTAAACCAGGGGTGGGCGGAACCCTATTCTCCTATCAAGGGTCATTTTCATTTTTTATAACGTCCATCGAGGGCCATTCTAAATGACTGAACTCATATATCACGCTAACCTCGGTGATGTGATGGCTAGAACGGCTTCTCTTTGGCGAGGCATCTGATGTCAGATGGTAGTGATGATGATGATGCTACTGGCAGCTGGTGTTAGCCAAAAACAACTTGCTCAAAGTAATCCTCATCTTTTGTTGCAAACAGTGACGGCAGAAATACAAATAATCCCCATACTCGTCTTTATAATTCTTCATCACACTTTTGAATGTCCTACCTTAAGGAATGTGTCCAGAGATCCATTCTCCATGTATTCTGTGATAATCATCACCGGTTTGCCTGCAAAATACAATAGCACACTTTACTACAAAAACTACAGTACATGACAACAATTAAGTAAATAAAATAAGTGGCGAGTCAATAAATGTATAGCCATTGCATAACTTAATCTAACTAAGAAATAGCTATATTTAAAGTTTAGTTTAATTAAAAAAGTGGTTTTCAAAAGTAGTATCAATATCCATCAACAGCAAAGAAATTTGTATTTATCGTGAGAAAGCAGAGAACGAAAAATATATTTCCTGTTGCTTGACTTGAATGCTTCATAGAGAATCAGCTCTCGCTGCCACACGAGTCAATAACAACCATTTTCTATACAATCAACACAAACAAGCACAATAACCTTCAAATGTCGTGATTACTGCAGCACAGTCGTATTGGATTGCTATATTTTTGGCTGTTGTTCCTAATTAACTGGGAAGCGAGCATATGTCAGCACTAATTTCCCTCTCATTACCAACCCTAATAGGCAGAGTTAGTTACGTGGCTATAAAAAAAACAAATAAAACAACACTGCTTGAGGATTCAGTTATCTTGAATAATGAGCCAGGTCGATGTACGGCTGTTTTTCTCAGACATGCCTGTATCAGCTGTTTATGGCCGAATTAAACAGAGAAATGGATAAAAAATGTGATTTCCTGTTACTGTTGCACTAAAACAATGAAATCAACTGCACGTGAGAGTCAGAAAAAGGTCAACGCGGCATCGGGCTCGATAAACCTCAGCTGCAGCTGTCAAAGCAGATCGGGAGGTGATGGATGGAGCACGGCGGAGTCGGATGGAGGCTGACAAACCTGACAAGGTACAGTTTTTAGACGGAGGAAATAAGAGGCTGACAAGTGCACAAGTTAAGCTCTGGATTCCTAAAACATGTCACGGAAGAATATTCCATACGAGTAGCTAATCTGGTAAGTGACACATGTTAAAAACCCCTATAGGGAGTGTCTGGGACTCAGAAACTCAAAATCGAGGAGCAGATGACGACGACTCACTTTTGGTGACGACGCCCTCCAGCCGGATGATGTTGGGATGGTTGAACTGGCCCATGATGGACGCCTCCCAGAGGAAGTCGCGCCTCTGCTGCTCCGTGTATCCGGCTTTCAAGGTCTTGATGGCAACCTGGATCTCCCTCTTGCCGGGCAGCCTCAGTGGGCCGCTGCACACCTCCCCAAACTCCCCTGAGGAGGAGAGACAACAGCATGAGAGTGGAGTCAACACCTCAAAATATCTGGTCTAATGGTAAAACAAACCGATATGGACATTTTGAAATGATAACTGCCCTGAAAAGTTTAAGACACACAGCTAAAGAGATTATTTTTACTCGGAAGCATAACTTTGTCCACTAGGGGTCTTACAATCGAAACTTCTACAAAAGACCTAGTTTATTGACTTTGTGAGGCAGCGTGGGATCATGAGAGTTGTTGTATTAACCACCATTGATGATTACAATCTACCTGACGCGACTCAGACACAAATCACACTCAAATATGAGGTAATATATGAAAGTTTTATTCGTGTTTCACAGCGAAGGGCATCATGAAAACTCATACTTGTGTCCTTGTATAAAATTGATTAATTTCTCTGGGTTTGAACATTTCTGATATTGTAAGAAAACGTCGTTCTAAGACATTCTAATGAGAAACGGTAACTTTTTAATGCATTCAACACCTTCAGTTTGTGAAATGTATTTCTGCTGCCTGTCAGGATAAATGTTGCACCACCATCTTTTATGTATAAATACTGGGATCAGTGGGCTGAAGTGCTGGTTTCCACACAGCAGCGCGAGGAAGCTTGTGAGTCGCGCAACTGCTGCAAATCAACATGTTTGTCAGAAGAGAGCAAACAGCATTTATAGCCGTGTGAACTGTCATTGTCGCGCACAGTGTTTGGCCCAATTAAAACGTGTGTAGCCCGGCATCTTTTACAAACACGTGCAATTATGAATCTGACAGATTTGTGCAGGTTGGAGGAAATTTGAGGTTCTATAATAGAGCTAATGAGGAAACGGTTAACTTCTATGCAACGTGACAGAATTAGCCTCGGCTCATTACGGTTATTATCGTCCTTTCAGGGGCGTTTTCTTTACCTATTGAATGATTTTAATCCGTTACAGAACATTAGAGGAGTTCTACCTGGGCATGTTTGATTGAACAGGTTCGCCTCAGTGGGCTCAGAGTGAACAATAATGTATTCTGTGATGTATTATTCTCTCCAAATCAGCTCCCCGAAAACCCGGCACTCGGAATAAGAATGAGCGGATCTGTAGGGCGTGCACGTACAGGCAGGCACGGCGAGTCGACTCACCGGCTCCGATGATCCTCTCTATGGAGATGAAGGAGACGTCGATCTCCTGGGTGAACTCGTGCACCGCCTGGTTGGGATCCTCGTAGGTGAGCGGGTCAATGTAGGTGCGCACCCCGGGGAACTTAACTGCAGAGGCACATGAGCGGCGTCATTACCATTTAGATTTCATTTAACATATTACAGCACGTCGTCAGACTCGCAGCCACAGTGAGCTGGACGCATACAAAGCAACTTTACCTGGAAATGTTACAAACACTGCAGCAGGATGTATTCAATCATTAGTGAGACAGTTTTTCAACTGAATTTACACAATTACTTTCCCTCAGTGTGGTGAGAGGTTTCTGGACTTACTGTGGCCGTTGTGGAAGTGCATCTTCTCCTCCTCAGGGTCCTGCTTTGCTTTGCTGTAGCCACATCGCCTGAGAGGAGAGAGATCTACTAAGTTACATTTCAAGGTTTTCAAAAATATTGCTGAAAAACACTGAAAGGCAGCAGCAGCCAAAGAGAATCATTTTCCAACTCTGACATTTGACACTGTAGAGATCAGAGTCTGAACAAAGGCCACATCCAAAATGAAAGAGAAAATACATTCCCTAAACAATTCCTGGCCAAATAACCGGCTTTGTCCTCATCTGCATCATATCCCTTTCATATGCATGTGTGTGTGAGTAGAGTCATGTTCAAGTCTGCATGTGCACAGGCTCAAAAATGAATGTATGTCAATATTTAGACAGGAGGCATCGGAGATAATCACAGATAACCCAGATTAAACAGGGGGATTGATTTTACACTTGATCCACACACAGGACGCTGACACTCAAAACCTATTCTGAGGTCAATCTGTAGAAACAGGAATCAACTGTGTGTTTCTAAAGAGCTGGGTTGTTCTAATTGTTGTTGTCGTTGGAGACAAAGAAAAGCATGAACACACATGAACACACACATGAACACACACATTGAGGTCATGTCTATGTCTTTCCTATTACAGTTCTCTGTAGGGCAGCTCGGCTTGACTAGAGGGGTTTGGTATGGGCAGCTGGATAGTCGGGGGGGGGGGGGGGGGACTAGGCTTGTGTGTGTGTGTGTGTGTGTGTGTGTGTGTGTGTGTGTGTGTGTGTGTGTGTGTGTGGTACATGTATGTCAGCCTGGGGGGTGGGTTTAGTTTTCCCGGATCTGTTGAGTCAAGGGGTTTGAGTGCCCTCCGTGCCCAGTCGGCCCTCTGACTTCCTGCATGTTTGCGTCTGTGTGGACTCATGCATACATGCATCAGCACATACGTGTGTGTGTGTGTGTGTGTGTGTGTGTGTGTGTGTGTGTGTGTGTGTGTGTGTCCATGCACGCCGGCGAGTCTGGAGGGTCATGCAGGAGGAGGGGAGGTGGGAATACAGTGGATGGAGGCGGTGGGGGGGCTTGTGTCCCAAATCGACCGCTGGAAAATGTTGGCATTCCTCCATCTCCCCCCCCCCCCCCCACAGGAAACTGGAGCGATCCTCCGTCCTCATCCTCGATCGGTGAAACCAAAAATCACCACTGTGTCTTTTCACTGCCCATCCTCACCCACTGTGTGTTCATGTGGTCATTCTGTTAAATAATACATTCTTAAAATGTAGATGAATTAACTTACTATTATTATGACCTGATGGTTACAGGATTGTAGATTTCAATGAATAAAGAAATCAAACTGTGTGATTGGACGAATCTAGATAATTGATTGGATCCACAACTGGATTAATCCAACATAGATTACTTTGATTGAAACTGTGGGGGGGGGGGGGGGGGGGGGAGACCGCGACGAGAGGGATGTAACTGTGAGTTCAGACTGAGTTCCATCGAGCTGCCTTCAGCTCTGTTAATTATGGTTCAGTAGAAGGACATGGACATTCAGAATAGAGCCTGTAATTAACGTAATTAAATACATTTCACGGAGAAATGTGATTATAGAAGTGGAAATCAGGTCGCGTAGAAGAGTTGAACAAAGTTTAACAGACAAATAAAAGACAAAAGGACAAAAAAAACTCTTGAGGACAAGAGACTAAATGTTGTTTTAATGGTTAAATACCATTTTACAATGAAGAGTGATTAAGTGATTCACATATTTTATTAGGTAACTGTGTCATTAAAACAATTTCTCTATTGTACATATACACGCATGTACATTGATGTGTGTGCATGTTTGAAAAGGAAAAACTGGTCGCACCAATTACAACACAAGGTTAAGTGAAGGTTGCACGAGCCTGGAGGCTGGTAAATACATTAAGGCAGTTTCTAATGTATGGACGATGGAGTGCTAAATGTTGGTGGGTAATGTGTCGGGTTCGGGAAGCGGACTAGAGGAGCTGGGGTCAAACCACCGGTCATCTGGTTAATGGACAAATCGCTTTACCTCCTGAGCCACAGCAGCTGCCAACACTAAGTCAAATACTGGGGTTAGAATATTGGTTCTCCCTCATACTGGGCATCCACCAGAGTTCCCACAGGAGGAAGGTGTGATAACATACTGTGTGTGTTCATGCCGGTTCAGGTGTGTACTCATCTCTTACCGTCCGCTCAGCAGGAATCCAGCGACCACTGCCAGGAGGACCAGTGCCAGCGTAATGGCCACCGCTATTATGGAGGCCTGAGCTCGCTCACTGGTGGCAGTTACTGCCAAAGAACAGGGATTCAGAAATAGTTAGATACACACACACACACAAACACACACAAACACACACACATGCAGTGAAGTACACGTGCACACAGACTATAATACATCTGGCATCTGTTGTCGAAGCAGCTTCCAAAGCAGGCGGGTGACACGTACTAGCTGAACTCTACTGTACTGTCACACTCTCTCTCTCTCTCTTTCTCAGGTGTACTCACAGTAAGGGCTGGTCTGGAATTCAAACCGCCGGCTGAATGCGCCATAACCCGCTGAGGTCCTGGCTCGCACCTGTAATGGAAAATATCCACAATGAATATCACATAATTAATTTAAATTTATTCACGCACGCCACCCAGAGATGTTACTCAAGACTCTGAGACAAAAGTGTTTCTGTTATAATTTATCATTGCTCTATTGTCTGACTCCATGTTTTTACCTGGAAGATGTAAACTGAAGACGGCTTCAGACCGTCCACCACCATCTCCGTCTCTTTGGATTTTATTATCGTGTAACTGGAGTCCTGCTCCTGCAGTGGGAGGAAGAGAGAGAGGGGGGGGGGGGGGGGGGGGGGGGGTTAATGCAGTTCAATCATATATTTTTCTGTTGTCTTGATTCTTGATTAGCATCTGGAGCCTGCATCTGTTTCTTTGGCTGTTGCATCACTGTGGCAAAGCTACCGTCTGTGTATGTGTGTGTGTGTGTGTGTGTCTGTGTCTGTGTCTGTGTGTGTGTGTGTGTGTGTGTCTGAGGATCAGTTTCCCCAGCTGTAACCACATCAGCTTTAAACACAGCTAAATGCCCCCCGTCCATTAGCCCAGAAGCCATTAGCTCACCACTGACCACAGACCCTGCCCGTGTCTCCTCTACACCTTTACTCTGACCTTCCCAGAAAAGAAGACACCAGAAGATGAAAGAGAGAAAAAGGAGGGAGGGCGAGGGAACAAAGACCCGGACACAAGGATCAAATTGCTGTATATGCACCCGAGTACATTGAAGAGCCGTTTTTAATGGACCCAAGTTTAAAAGGCCAGATAAGAATAGAAAATACTCTTCAGGGCAAAGGTAACATATATTCAGCTGCATCTCTTTGGGCCAATTTGATCAATGTTGGTCTTAAAGTTTCTGCAAATGCAGTTTATTAAAACATGTAGAGCCCAAGACTTGGTATTTTTACATTTATTCAAATTATGCAAAAATAACACATTAATGTCCTCTGCTATTTTAGTCCAGTCGTGATTGAGAGATCACACCCCTGGTAGAAGTCTAGCTAAGGTTGAATTAGTTGAGCGTGTACTTGCATATATATGTAGTATATCTCTAAATATATATTGTACCTTTTCAAAGTACTTGATCTCGTACTCCAGGATGATGCCGTTGGGACGATCCGGCTCTGCCCAAGAAAGGGCGATGCTGCTCTTCTCGGTGTGACCTTTCCTTATCACACTCACTGGGGAGGGGGCTGCACGCACACAGACACACACACACAAAGACACACAAAGATATAAAGATAGAGACATTTCAACACTAATTTGCTTGGAAAGTAATAAATCCAGCAGGTTAATATGATGCAAAACCACAAAATGACATTTAATCTTATCATTAAGTTGCTCTGAGGTGGTTCGTCATCTGAATATAACCCCAACAAAAAGGTTTGGTGTTGAACTGTCCTGTCTTGTTGGTGATAATTGATAATAAAACTTAGAGGGGAAAGTTTAACCCGTGTTTTTACCCCCATTCCAGAGGTGACACAGCTGGAAATCAGGGTAACACGACTATAGAGTCTGTAGAAGTAGTTGGATAAAAGTTTAATGCTCTTATATCATGGAGAAAAAACCATCGGTCATCGGAACTTTTCCTTCCCTGTTTTTCATTCTTCACTCAAGTCTGAGACACAGAACTTGTTGTGTTATTTGTTCTCCTGAAGAAGCTCAGCTAGCGTGAGTTTGCATTAATCCTCGACCCGTCCTGCTGTAACCTGAGCTATTGGCTCGTCTCTCAGAGGGACAGTTGAAGAGTCTCTGACACATAAAGAGCTTTTAACCAGGCAAAATGCTCCCTCGGGCAACATCCTTACAGTGTGTGTGTGTGTGTCCGTGTGTGTGTGTGTGTGTTTGTGCGTGTGCGTGTGAATGCGTGTGAACACCGTTTAGGTTTCAATAGCCTCAGCAGAACTCCACAGGGAATAAATCATCGCTACAAACACAGTAACTGTATCCTGAGTGGATGGTCGCACAGAAGTGTTATCTGCAACATCTTAAAAGCCTGAAACCAGAGACCCAATCTCTCTCTCTCTCTCTCTCTCTCTCTCTCTCTCTCTCTCTCACACAGAAACACACAGACACACAGACACACACACAGACACACACACAGAGACACACACAGAGACACACACTGCTTTAATGGTAAAAAGGCTGAGATGTGATGGTGAGAGCGAGCGGCCTGTTTCCCAGCAGCTTACTGGGTAACAATGCACCAACATCGAAGTTTAAATCCTCCAAAAGTAGAAGCTGTTTGCTCTGCTCCACTTAATCAAAAGTTCTGAATAGAGAGACTCCTACGAGGGCGTATAGAGCGTAAAGCCGTCTCTAATGCATGAACTTATTTTTTTGGGTTATATGAATAAACTTGATGTGATAAAATATCTTTGTACTGAATAATCTGCTTTCCATTAAATTGTTCAGTCCATAAAAGTGTGAATGTCCAAAGCTGAGGCCTGAACTCTGAGGCAAGTTCAACATCACCAGGATGAATTCTGGTTATTTGGCTATTTAAATACGTTAATACTGAGTGAGTAGTTTTGATGAGCAAACTGTTCTCCACTGATCTGATTGGTTAGTATTGATCTGATCCACTGATCTTAACTTGCAGCAGCTCAGGGTCAGAGGTGAAGCAGCTTTATAAACACAGGAAACCAAGAGTTCACCTGAAGTGAAACCTAATCCTGCTTCAAGGCTGAAGACCCTGACGTCTTTCAAGTGTTTGTTTGTATAATCCAAAGTCAAAATAAATCTTTTATTCAGTTAACAGCAAGAAAAAGGAACAAAGTAAAGCAGCAAATCCTTTTCTTATCATTTTGAATAAAAGACTGTTAAAGTGGCTATATCTACATATTGTATTGATCACTGTGGCATAATAAGTAACTGTTTTAATAACTGATAAAGTCCTCATCTTCCTTCTCGCTGTCCCCTTTCCATCCTTCACCCTCTCTTCTTTCCACCACACGCCCCACACCACAGACGCAACACGTCCATACATCACACCCGAAGGCAACGGGGGCGTCCTTCACATTCGCTAAACAACGCGACGCCTTTTAGTGCCACAACTCCGCCGCCGAGACTAAAACAAACAAGTCCTTGTATGATCTGACAGATCGGAGACGCGCCGACGCCGAGAGAGAGAGGGAGGTGACGAAGGAGAGGAGAAGGGGGGGCTGAAGGATGAGGAGGAAGAGGAGGGGGAGTGGATAAAAAGTGGGTGGTTTGACAAAAATGGGAAAAAAGTGAGAGACGAGAGAAGCGACACTTTCACATTAGCTGCGGGGACGACGGTGGAATCACAGCAACTCGTTTAAACACTTCCTGTAGGTGTTGGATCTGCTAATGAGCACCTACATCGCGGCAACACAAGTTAACACAAACTCCTGATGTTTGGTCGTATAACTAACGTCCCTGCCGCCATTTTCCCACTTCGTCTCTCAACCTGCAGCCGTGACACCGTTTCTCCACTTCACAAAGAGAGGGGTCAGGGAGTGATTGGATGGACGTGTGCGGCCCTCCAGCGGAACGGCCCCGGCCTTCAGATAAAAGCAATGTGTTCTCCCCGTGTAGAACATAAGCTTCTCAGACCACTATCTGTCGGAAGCATCGCCCAAATCAATAGGCGCCTTCAACTATCTGGTTTTGTCATCCTCTAACTATCCTCGGAGAATGACAGGGAGATGGATGCTTGGATGGAATGAAAGAGAGACACTCACGGTGGCACAAAGTGAGAGAGGGGGGGAGAGAGAGAGAGAGAGAGAGAGAGAGAGAGAGAGAGAGAGAGAGAGAGAGAGAGAAAGAGAGAGAGAGAAATGGCTTTATTAGGAGTGTAAAGTAGAGCTGCTCCCATTTCTTTCCTCTGCAAATTAACATCCCACCTACCGACTCTATTAATGTTACATATTCTATTACAGGCAGCCAACATACAGTGAGTTGCCTTTCTACTAAAGAAGGATAACAGAGAATTGTTAAAGTGCAGAGCATCATCTCGGCCTCTGGGTTTTCAGATTCTGACTTAAGCTGCTTTCACACATGTGCTGAACTCCGGATATTCTCCTGAAATTATCTGGAGGGGCTGTCAGTGAGAGCTCAGTTGCTTCTTATAGATTTCCAGGGATGTTGTTTGTCAACATGTTAAAAATATAAGAAGCCTCCTGAGCCCAAAAGCAGGACGTCTACCTCCTGTGTCTTCAAATGACCATATTCTCCACAACCCCCTCTCTCTGATCCCTCTATCAGTTTTTCCTCCTCTGCCATTATAAGTTCAGTTCAGGCTCTAATTCCATTATCCATCATCTGCACCTTTAAGAGCGGCTGGGCTGTGCACTTTACCGCCCACGAGCACAAGGTAGTGCATCATGATTCATTTAATTAATGGCAAAGAAAGCAACGTATGGGAGCATTTAGCATTCCAGTAGCACGCAGCGCTCCCACACTGTGGAGCATGAGAAACAAATGACCAGAAACACACAGATTAGAGGGTTTATATCACAGAAAATCAATGAATGCATATATGTATATATATATATATTCACAGCTTGGACTGAATGCCAATCGAAGCTTTCATATAGAACACGAGGAAACACAATGTAACTGAGATGCTGGTTTGAGGATTCACTTTTCATCAGCTTCTTTCTACCTCATGAAAAATATATATGATCGTGTGAAAGGCAACATCAAAGCAGCGGAATTAACTTAAAACTGTTCGTCTGTTTGCAAGCTGTGAATCTATCTCTCTCCCTTTCTCTCTCTCTCTCTCTCTCTCTCTCCCACCTTCTCTTTCTTTATCACCGACCCTCCATCGTTTCTCCTCCCTCTACCTCGCTGTTCTTCCTCTCCTCCTCCTTCTCGCCTCTTTTCCTTTCACCTCTCCGCCTCATGATTACCAACACTTTATTATTCAGCAGGGCTTCACAGGGACACCGTGAAATCAACTTTTTTCACGGATCCCTTATCAAGTGTGACACTTCCCACACATCAAACGGCGGATTCCTCCTGACTCTCTCTCTCTCTCTCTCTTCATCTCTCTCTCTCCTCATCTCCCCGTTGCCCCGTCGTCTCTCTCTGCTTTTGTTTCAGTATCTCATTTTTTTTGTGTGTCTTTTTCACCGTGACGAGCAGAAGCACAGTCATTACACGCAGTCACTTCCCAGCACAACAAGAAAGAAAAAGGCAAAAACACGGGAGCTTTCATCCTCTGCAGCACAGAGGGTGAAGCCGGATCAGACGATGCTCATCACAGTCATTATGGCTCCGGGATTATTGATCTCATTACAAACATGTGTGACCTTCAGTGGTTTTCAACGTGCTGCAGTAAACACAACACGACGAGGGAAACATCGACCGTGATCGAATGTTAGATTAAGTAAATTTGGTCTATTTCAGTGCCGCGTTACATAAAGAGGGGTTAGCTAATGTTGCATAAGGAACATTTTTAAAACACTTGAAATTCAACCCTTGCACCAAACGTCAGGATCAGCAGCGATGAGCAAAGTGAAGATTCTTCGAGGGCTTAAAGAAATAAAACAGCAAATATTTGACAACGATGCAGAAAACACATTTTCCCCTCTGACTCATTGAAGTACAAAGTCTTAATGTCATGGTTGGTGCATGTGGGTCTGATAAAAACACAATTTGTTATCATTGTTCTTTCAGCTGTTCTTTTGTTTTAATGCATTGCTGAGTTTGATCTGGTTTTTCTATGATTTGCAATCATTCCACTTGTGATTTATTTTGTGAAACAACTTGTAACGCTGGTTTCAAATGGATGAGAAATCAAGTTTATCACGTTTATAATTGGATGAGAGTAAGTTTAATGGAAATCTTCAGCGGAGGTTAGAGATCGACAGTCTACGAGTCGATGGTGATCTAATTAACTGAATGCACTGATCTGAACACAGGATTTAACACTGACATTTGATAAATATGAAAACCTTATACATCAGTATAAATGTATAAATCATGTGTGATATGATTTATGAATAAAACCTCTGTTGGTCTCTTCTAAAATCCTGTGAATCTTCCAATGGCGTCTGTTTATTACACTGTAATCTTCCACTGAACTGAAGCGTCAGTTTCCATCATGTCCCGTTTGTTTTGGCGGCGCCTGGAAATCGCTCGACAATTTACTGCAAGACCCCCGTCCTCATATTATTATGATAACCATGTGTCCAGACGGAAAATCTATGATGTGCTCTATTCTGTGCATTGATTGAATGTGTGTGCACCACAGGAGGGAGGACAGCTGCTATTCCTGAGTTTGCACTTTTACTCTTTTAGCGTAATTTCCAATATATTCCAACGTTATGATCAAATTAAGCAGCTTTACAATCAAAACTGTGCTAATCCCGTTTTGATCCATCGATCTGCAGCCGACTGCTCTCCTCAGCACACACACACCTCGGAGCACCGCCTGCACCACGGCCATGCCAAAGAGCAGCACTTCCCATCAGCCCCGCGACTCTGCCAGCCATGTGTAATCTTTCCTAATCCCTAATCTGCCCCTTGGTCCACTGACTGGCTAACTTTAATCCAACTCCAATAAATTGAATGGGAGTTGTGTAGTCCGGTGTAATCCACTCAGTCTGCTGACAGCCGCGGTGACAACACAATTAAAGGACAGTCGCCGCGGAACCGCCAGACAACCATCTGCCTCCTGTACACACTGCACACGCTGCACACGCTACACACACAACACAAGCTACACACGCTACACACACCACACTCCTCCTTCGACTGCTTCCTACTGAATCACAGTGAACCGTGCGTCTCCCTCCAGATGGGAACCGAGCGGAGGAGCGCATTCATCTCACATTTCTCTCATTTCATTACAAGCGTATAAAAATCAAACTACACCAGCTCACACCTCCCGTAAACATAAAAATGATTTTCCCCAAAGCAGATATGAAACTGTAATGTCCATTTAAAGGGGAAGCTAACAAAGCGTAAGATATTCACAGATACGAGGAGGTGCGGTGGGACTCGTGGTTTAGTGCCTTGCTCAAGCGTGACTCATCATTCCTCTAACGGTTTTTCGAGGTGTTCTGGGATCGCGTGGGATAAATTTATTACCTGCAGCAACACAAATGCAAAAAAGGTAAAAATGACAACAGGTGAAATCTTTCCTTTTCATTCATCGTTGATAGGAAAGGAAATTACTGCTTCCCTGCCTGAGAGCTGACACGTAAACTCTCACTGTCAGATTCATCAAGCGGAATAACAGCTGCTGCCACACGAGACGCCCGCTACGCACCCGGTACGCACCCGCCTGGAAATCAAGAGCTTTCATTATGACACGCACACGACGCAAATCTCCTTGATGAAGTGTGCAGAACTAACTGAAGGGAACAAGCGGCTTCTTTTTTCACCGAATGCAAAAGGCAAGAACAAAAAAAAAAAAAAGGAGCTTTCTCACTGTGGAAATGTTCCCTCAGTCTCTGCAGGGGTGGAGCGCGAGTGAAACTTCACACAGCGACACACTCGTTGGACAAATAAAGTGACAATTCAGTCATCTGGCGTCTTTAATATCAAACGCTGATTCTCTGGTGTACTCCAAAGTGCAGGTTGGTCTGTGGCAGTTTCAGTGAGAGAGAAAGGGAGAAACTAAACATGACAAAGTGATGATTCCTGTTTGGAGGAGGCAGCTGTGACAGTACAGCTGTGGTGCTGAAAAAAGACAGAGCTCACATCGAGGCCTGTGACAGATCCGGTGCAACTCACCTGCCTGATTGGTCGTCACGTTCAGGGACACGTACTGCTTGGCGTGGTCCTTGGCCAGCTCCGACACCCCATTCACGGCCTCCAGCAGGAAGCTGTAGTTGGTGTGCGACTGCAGGTCGGCCACCATCACCGAGGTGTTGGAGAGGCCGAGGCCGCGCGGCAGGAAGCGCACGTTGGCGCCGCACTCCTCCGAGCCCCGCCCCTCCGGCAGCACCTGCTGGCACAGGATGTTGTAGCGCACGTCCTTCCTGCCGCCCGCCTCCGTGGGAGCCGACCACTCCAGGAAGACGCTGGTCTCGTTGACGTTGGAGATGGCGTTGCGGGGGGGAGAAGGAGGACCTGAGACGCAGGGAGACAAACGCGTGGTGGTGTCACACAACAGCATCCTGGTGAATGTGATGACGATTAGGGTTGCAAAGGGGCGGAACATTTCCGGTAAATTTCCGGGAAAACTTGTCATGGGAATATTAAGCTCAGGAATTTTGAAAAAAAAATTACACAAACTAAACGCTGAGCAACAAAAACATCATTCAAAACTCTATTCTAAAGATATATGGAATGCGGCACACGCTGCACGTTGAATTTCAACCCTCCACAGTGCATTCCTCCATCACATGCACAGATAAGTCCCAGCATCCTTCACACTACAGCAGGGCTATTGAGGCCTGCTGTAGTGTGCAGGACTAGTCAGGTAAGTTTTGATGATATTAATGGGGAAAATATATTAGCATGCTGATTGAGGATGGTTCATCTGTTCATCTAGTCTATTTCTATTCATTTATCCATCAATTGTAACAAAAAATTAAAGACGATTCCAATTGGCCAACTATTTATATCTCTAGCATTGCATTAGTGTTTTTTACAAGCTTTTTTTCTCATTTTATTCTACAGAACACTTCCACTATCTCCTTTGTGGAGACATTTCACCCCTTCCAATGTAGAAGGAAAGGCTGTGTACATTTGCAAATACTGTGCAAAGACCTATGTTGAGAATGACACAAAGATGCAGAAGCATACAGTCAAGTGCCCAAAGTTTTCCTAAGGGCTCAAATCAGCCTATGACAAAACAAAATGTTCATATATATGTCTGTATATGACAAGGTAAATACAGTTAGTATAAATTACCAGCACAATTTCCAGTTTATTCCTGTTAACTCCCGTGGCAAGTTTCCAACTTTGAATATTCCCGGAAATTTTCAACCCTAATGACGATAAATAAAGAAAAGTACTGAATCCTCACGCGTGCAGGCCATGTTGGGGGGGTCCGAGTCGATCTTGTAGAATCCGTCCTCACAGCTGCAGGCGGTGGCTCCCGGCTGCCGGGCCACGCTGTGCGGAGGACACTTACTGCAGGACGCCGACTCCAGCAGCGAGCGGTAGAACCCCAACTTGCACACTGAGAGAGGAGGAGGAGGAGGAGGAGGAGGCAGAGGCCGTGGGGAGTTTGGAGTTGGATGAAGAAGAGATGATGAGAGGAGGGAGAAGGGGGTCATGGGGAGAGAGAGGTAAAAAGAAGAAGAGGGGGGGGGGAGAGAAAAAGCAGGACAATGTGTTAAATTCCTTAAAAAAAAAAAGAGGTCAGCAGAACAGAGGTAGAAAATGTTCCCTGGGTGACTCAGTTTGTTTTCAGGTTACTCATCAGAGACGTTGTAGTTGAAATTAAAATCTACTTATTGTTGCACATTTGTATTTTTTAACATTTACTTTGAAGTCTGATTTCTTCTCGGGATTATTTATTTTATCCAACCAGCAAAACTCTGCTCTCTCCGTCAAGAGAAACCTTCTTTATGTCTCCTTTTGTGGGACTTTCCGTCTTATTCAAAGTCAAGTCTCCAGTTCACTGATCTGAGACCAGCACCTGATTAAGAGTTTTTCACCCGGTGTCTGCTACACAACATTGTCCCCACCGAGCCCCCCCCCCCCCCTTATGCATGTGCGACGTATACAAACAAACACGACAAGCGGTGAAACAGACACAATCTGTCCTCCCACACGAGCGCACACTCAGACGGCTGATCTAAGTGGGACAGGTAGACGGGGGGGGGGGGAGGACTCACTCCGAATGTTAACACACAGGAATACATCAACAGCCTCTCAGTCGCCATGGCTGCACCCCCCAAGTCAACCAATCACCTTGTTATCGCAGCATCATTTTCCTCCAGCAGGCAGATACAACCAGTCACACACAATGGGGGATGAAACACTAATGGGATATTGGACGCTTTGATAAGCGCGGGGGGGGGGGGGGGGGGGAATAAAGATATTGTCTTATAAATGACACATTTGGGTTTCATGTATTGCTAAAGACAGGAGAGGACAGGAGAGGACAGGAGAGGAATAATGGACGTGAGGACAACAGAGAGAGGAAAGGGACAAAAGAGAAGAGATGTGCTTCGTCTGAGTTTGTCCTCAAAAGGTTTTAAGGTTTGACGGTTGGTTGTGTCCATCCGAGTGTCCATCGCCCAATCAGAGGGAGACTGTGATTAAGAAGCACGTAATTAAATGTCAGGTAAGAGGACTGGGGGGGGGGGGTGGAGAGAACAAGAAAAAGAAGGAGACGGTGCAGACGATAAGAAGAGGAAACGGAGGGGAGAAGAGAAAAGGATTGAGAAAGGAAAGTTTACGAGGGGGGGATGGGGAGATAGGGCGAAACAAAGGAGGAGTGGAAGATTTGTGTGTCTGTGTGTGTTCCGGGCGTTAGGCGGCAGTGGCTCTGATTCACCTTGACGGAACCTTGGCCCGTTGTCACGGAACATTAGGCCTGAAAAATTTCTCCCTCTGCCTGGGATCGCTCAGAGTCTCATCTCCTCCTCACACACAAACAGTAACACACACACACACACACACACACACACACACACACACACACACACACACACACACACACACACACACACACACACACACACACACACACACACACACACACACACACACACACACACACACACACACACACACACTAACAGACACACACACACACACACACACTAACAGACACACACCCCCACCCACACACACAGGAGGAGGAAGCCTTTCATGGGGGTGTTTGTCATGTAGGATGCCACACGTTCACTACAGTACACTAATTATGAGCCGGGACTCAAGACACCTCTTCTGAGACGTGTGTTGACCTGGCCTAGTTTTGACTGAGCAGACACGATGACATGAGTCACGCTCCACAGAACCCCCCCGCTAACGTTTGTCTTCTGGGATCATTTTATCCAGATGTGGAAAATTTGCATATTTATTTATTTATTTACTTTATATGTAGGGGGGGGACCTATTGTTCTGACGGTTTCTTGTTAGCACTGTAATATGTGGGTTTCAGCTTCCAGGGCAGTGGGACACACCTGATCCTGACCCTCACTCCCTCACTCCCTCACTCACTCACACTCACGGTTACACACAGATTTATGATCGTGGTCTGGTGTCTCGTCTCCTTGACTCCATCCTCCAAACGCCCCATGGCCAAATCCATAAAAATATGTAGGCAGCTCATTTCACACAGAAAGACACAAAGACACACACACACACAAACAGACACACACACACACACACACACACACAGGGATGTATAGTGGATTTGAGAAGCAAGAAAGAAATAGTGGCGACGAAAATGTTGGGTTTATTAAAAATTGCTAACAGTACGTTCAGCTATCAACCCAATGATTACTTTTATTTATTTCTTTATATTTGCATTTGCTGCTTAGCTTTGTCTTGTCAAATCTATTTCCTTTCTATTTGCCGTAAACGAGCGAGCCACACACACACACACACACAAACACACACTTTAGCATAGGCAGAGATTTACTGATCACGTGGTGATAAAGATGAGATGTAAATTAAAAGTAATGCATGGAAATGTCATTCATCTGGAAGTTGCCGACGATCACGAGAAACGATATAAACATTTGCAATTAAAATGTGCAAATTGCTCTGAACGATTTATTTCCGATCGCACGCGACTCTAATGAAATTCAATCTAAGTTGACTAATAACCACCGACCGAGTAGATGCTTAGGTATTTACTATCATTATTCTAGCTCATTTCCAATTAGGGTAAATAGATTAACCCGTGCTCAACATGTGCGGGAATTAACTACACGCGTGTGCTATTAAACATGACGTGGCAGCACGAGTGTAAATGACCATCACTTTGCTCAGCTACATATCCCAAGATTTACCACACGCACGGGGAAAGGGAAGCTGAAGGTCACAGCAGTCGTCTGAAAGGTGAAACTGGGATGAAGTGATTAAAATGCCACAGAGTGTAAATTAGAGAGAGTTCAATGTGGAGTGGACGAGCAAACCACAGCTGAAGGGCGGTGTTAAAGCGTGAAGAGCGAAAAACCTGCGCATGTTGACTGAATGTCATTCAAATGTCAGCTGGGTTATTACACCTCACTAAATGATTATTGCTTTTACTTCAACTGGGCATCTTGTGCATTATCACTGGGAAATGGTTTTATTCCACCTTGCATTCTTACAACACAACCAATGGCAGTGAAGTTTATGAACATCAACACACACAAGAAGGAAATAGATTTATTTTAAGTCTTTCAAATGGAACATAGACCCTTTTCTTTGTAGCTGCGATTATTATCCACGTACTAAAAATATGTTACGTTAATTAACTTTGTTATTAGTTCTATTTCTATATACTCGTATTCCTCATTAGGACGCTTGTATCTCATATCTTCTACCTGCTGTGTAGGTTTTTTGGAGTTTGGTGTAGAAGCTGTTCTATAAATTGCCCCCAGTGGGATTATACAGGTTGTTGGAATTAAACTGATATTTTTCTCTGCATATTGCAGCCATGTCGCCAAAGAGTCTAATCTGGCTGCAGTAGCCTCCTCCATGTTAGTCTATGGCACATGGTCAAGATGGCAGCCAACGTATTAGAGATATTATTGTGTAGTACATAACACATCTTTAAGAACCATAAATAAGTATAGAAGTTATTTGTTAAACTTCATAAAGTGACGACGCAGGTGTTGAGATCCATTGATGAGACGCCTTAATCTTTTAATTGTCCTGAAGGGACAAACACACACACACACACACACATGGAAACCTGGTTTCACAGATACACAACACAAGTCTGTGGTGAGATTAGTTATGGTCATGGTTGTTGACAGAAATGCTTCATTCCTTATTATGAATTCAACTTGAGTCGACGGCGTTGGTGGTATTAGTGTGTGTGTATGTGTGTGTGTGTGTGTGTGTGTGTGTTGCCCTTGAGCAAGCTGTCTTTCTGATGCCACGCAGCTCTTAAAGCACAACACAAAAGGGTAAAAGGTAATTAATATGCAGTACGCACTAATGTGCCTGTGTGCAGTCGTGTGTGTGTGTGTGTGTCTGTTTGTGTGCGAGGTTAATACGTAATTAATATGCATCACACACTTGCATCCCAGGCAATTAAAGATCCAGCGGTGTCTGCTGATGCTTCTTAACGAGCGTCCTCTTTGATTGGAAGCATTTCACTGTAAACATGTTGATTTATATGACTGCCGGTCGTTTGGTGGGATTAAAGGGACGAGAGCGATTAAAGCTGAGGGAGAGAGTCGGACTTGAAGGAAGGCGTGAAGATCACACATTCTATACCAACCGAACTGGGTTTGAATTAATATCTATTGGTACAGAGACTGTATGGGTCCAAATATTAACATATTTCTATTGACACATAAGGTATGGCACATGCATTAAAGCCATAGGATCATGGGTCAATTAGCACATGAGATTCTGACACAGTGGGAAACCTGTTCAGAAAACACGAGTGACAACTGTGCTCAGTCGACCAGCTGATGTGTGAATCCTGCTTTAAGCTGCAGACACTAAAACTAGAAAATATGACGGAACAGAAAGTTTAACAAATGTTTTTGAACCACAACGTAAAAAATACTCAATTTGAATTAAATTCCTGCTTTTAAGGACAAATTTGCTTAGTAAATATATACATTAATCAAGCATTATTACCTTATTAGCATGATTATGCAAAATCTACAGTTATATTCCACGACAGCGCCAAACACAACTTCACAGTTTATGAGAAAGAAGAGTTCTTATTCTACACGGTTTTCTGCACGTAACATCCACTTGTGTTATATATCCTGTCCCTCTTCCCACTGTACACACATCCAGACCCGATTGACATGAGAGTAAACCCATACAGAAGAAACACCACAGAAACGCTGCTTATGTTGTTAAAAGATACTATTGTGAACCAATAAACCAGTGAAGGAAACACAGTAAATATCCTGTTCCTGTATTTGTCCCACAGCGAGCTACAGGCCTGAGCAACATAAACACAGTGTGTGTTTGTGTGTGTGTGTGTGTGGGGGGGGGGGGGGGGGGGGCTTCATACCTCCATGTACTATTTTTTGTATCACTGTGTTTGCCTCTGCCTGTGTAGGCGCTGATGCATGCTCATATTTGTGTACGCCTGTGTGTGAACACAAACACAAGTCCGATGATAATAACATAATAATATACAATCGAGTCAATGGGGTTTTCCTGTCTGCCGGAGGACAGAGGGGCTCATTGTTGAGCAGCCATCAATTCTCACAATCAGAGCAAGAGCAGAAACCCCAAAGGTCAAGAAGGTCAGTGGTTCCTCATAAAGTAATTTATTGGACTATTGTTGGGACCACTCAACATTAACAACACATCATAATGATGATGTGTGCTAGGGAATAACACAACGACGTGAACAACCACGACACCAGGCTACACATTCAATCACCCTTTCAGCGTTTGGTTAACCCCCCCCCCCCCCCCCCCCCCGACACTAGCCAACTAAAAGTGCGTGCATACACAAATTCTGTGAACAAGGGTCAGGATCCCAGTGGCGTTTAAATTCCCCCGGAGACCTGAGATCTTATAGGAGGAGGAGACGTGAAGTGGCTGTTCATGAAATTCGTTATGGATCCGATGACATTTCTTCCGGCCCTTTAAAATGCAAGCAGGCAGAACGTTTATGCATCTGTGTGCACATTCATTTATGTCTAGAAAGATGTTTGCAGATTCCAAAGCCACGATTGTACCAGTTTAAATCACCCAGATCGGAGCTGATACATTTCAGTATATGCAATTTGATTCCATACCCAGAAATAATACATTAATTTGTGCAGGTTTGGCCTCAGTGTTGTTTTTCAGTACATGTGTCTCTAAGATAAAGTCCCCTCTAAAAGCAAAGTCCCTAAATGTCAAAGTTTATCTTTGTGTAATTACAGCCAATGCAAAAAATATATTTCATTTCTTAATCTAAAATGAAATATGTGCCATTGAGGGCCAGAAAAATATGTATAATGCATTTACATTATGTGCAGCTTTGCTCATCTTAGTGTCCGTGGGATTAGAGGCAGCACTGAGATAAGAAAGATTCAGCTCTGATCTCAGAGCAGTTTACTACAGAGCTTTTTTTATGCGAGTGCATGAGATAAAAGTGCTAATTTAAGATTTTCCTGCTGTGTAACTGTAATTGTTTTGTACACTCTGTGGTATGGGAAACTCATCACTGGACCCACATGCATCAGAAGTGACCAGAACTACCAGTCTGACCAGTAGCTACAAGGACGGGGCCACAGGAGACGGCCAGGCTTTCATGGAAAGGAGCCGCCTCTGCTGAAGGAAACATTCTATGAATATTTCACCAGCTACATGGTTTTGTGCGTCTCTGGGTGTGTGTGTGTATGTCTGTGTGTGTGTCCTTGTATCCCTGTAAGGACATTGTGGCAGGGTCCCACTTCTTCAAACAGGGGTGTGTGGTTTAACACTTGGTTTTTAGGGTCAGATTTAAATTCAGTTTAAAGGCAATAGAAGGGATAATTAATGTAGTGTTGATGGTTAAGGTCTGGACTCTGACCACTAAGGTCCTGGTCCTCACAAGGATAGAGAGCTATCACGTGACTGTGTGGGCACATTAGCAGCGAGGAGGGTAAAATGGAGGGAGCACTTCGGGGGAAAGTCAGTTTACCCAACAAGCACTCAGGAAGCACTTTAGTTGTCATGACAGCATCACCACGTTGAGATGATGGGGTGATGGAGAGGGGGAGGAGAGAAAGATGCAGGGAGGGAGAGAGCGGAGTGAGAGAGAGGTGGGGGGGTAGAGAGAGAGAGAGAGACGAAACCACCCACAGCCGTTTCCAATTGAACAAGATCTGAAAAGATGAATGGATAAATCCAGTCGATTCATATTTCAGGAGATGATGGAACCCGGGCTTCCTGAGCCATCGTTCACCAAAATGTCTCCGGAGAGATTCAGAGGTGACAGATCTTCTAGGTTTGTACAGGGAACTAAAAACTGAAATGGTAAAATGACATTAAAACGGATACAGAAGGAATAAATATCTGAAAATGGAGAAAGTTTGCAATTCAATTAAGGAACATCCAGGACAACTATTTTAAAGATTTAACACTTTTTTTTATATAAGCGGCCATGATGATGTCATCATGATTTAATGATTCCTGAAGTTTTTGAATTTGTTCAATGTGCCGTCTCCATGACACAGAGAGTTAACTCTGACCTTTCTACTCTCACCTCTGTACAATTGAAGTCGGCGGATTATTTCGAAAGTTAAGTAAATGGAAAAAAGTTTCTCTTCCTATAACGTGTGGTGAGAATATTGTTAGTGAAATCAGAAAACTATATTTTGAAACTTGTAAATAAACATTTGAGATTTTATTTTGCTTTTGAATATGTAACAGATGATTTCTTCTAATTATGTCTAAGAACAACGAGTCAAAAGTTATATCAATAAATAACTAAAGTCAACTGTGGCCTTGTTGACACTAATGCCGATATATCTGTTTTTTAAAGAATCTATGTCCCTGGCAGATAATAAACCATCCCCATACAGATGAGAAGACCATGTTTTGCACTCATCCACATCAGAGTGGACATGCAGGGTGCACATTGATAAACTAATGAATAAAGGAGGAGACCACAGTGGTGTTAAAACTCAGATCCTTATCAGCACACGGTGGCGATCATATCAAGTCGGCAGATGCCAGCGTGATCATCTGTTCCTCTCTGCGTTACGCAAGCGACTGTAATCCCCTCCTCGGAGAGAACCGGCGACCACAAGGCCGGCGCTGCCAGTGAGAGCCGCTCGCTCTCCATCCCAGAATCCCCCAGAGGCTGAAGGAGGAGAGCTTCCTCCCATTACTACGCCAGTGAGTCAGCTCCTGACGGCGGCAGCTCCACCGTGACCAGATCGAGTTTGACATATGCCGCAGTGACGTCTGACAGGCAGGCAAACACAGCGGAGCATCGGGGGAGCACTGGCACCGACACAGGGTATTGTCAGGGGGGGGGGGGGGGAGCCGGCTCTTCCCACGACACACTCAGACGACTCTCGCTGAATGAACGAGGAGCTCTGTGATTTTATTATTCCACAATCGAGCAGCACTCCATCAGCCCAAGCTTCTCCACACACACAGGCGTCCTAATTTTCATTTGTACTCTTCTGTCATTCTTTCCTTTCTTCTCTTACCCTCCCCCCCTCCCCGACTTCCCTGCCCATCTTTTTACCTCCAACTCTTTTTTCTCTTGTCATGTCTTTTGTCTGAATCCTCCCTGAAAGCTGTCAGTCTCCACATTCCTCTCAGCCTTTATACCAATTTCCCAACATGGCGTCCAGCTCTTATCCTGTCATTCCAACATCCAATTTCGCTCTTATTTCATTATTCTGACGCTGAATGCAGCCCTTTATTCCATTATTCCATCATTGCAGAATGTCACTTAGCTCTTTCACTGTCGTTACCACGTTCCACTCGGCTCGTGTCATTATTCCGACGTTCGAGGAACAGTCTCCACAACTCAGACGCCCTGATTCCATTAAAGACACATTCCCCCCCTCGTTCCATGAATACAACCTTGAAATTCCATTCAACTACTTTGTCGTGAAGTGTATTTACACAAACATAAATATTCTGTCTGTGGCGGGCGATCCTGTTTATGTGTTTTCACGTCACCTGGTTACACAAACCTAGATAAGATCTGAGACCACTTCCTCTTGAGCGCCACCTACGTGTCCCCAGGGGCCTGAGCAGCGGGCGCTGAGCATCGTTCACTCCAGAGGTCGTGTGCTCCATGTGGAGCTTGGTACATTAAATATTAAAATGCCTATCTGCCATTTGGACTATTTCTGTATTCAAGTTATTATTATTATCTGTAATTTTATCATTATTAGCTCTTTTTCAGAGCTCCTTTGTTTGTATTGAGTAGTAATACGAAGCTCTCTACTGAGAACTATCCTCCTTAAAACATAAAATTGAAACCTCGTTCCTCATGCTTCAGACTAAACCTCATTTACTGGGTTTCTCATCACTCCCCCCCCCCCCGCCCCATCAACTCCTCCACACACCCAACACTCAACTCAAACATTATTTCACTGCCTCCATTCCGCCATTATCCCTCCATTCCTCCAAGTGCTCATTCAGCCTCAGTCACATCTGCGAGGCTGAACTCAATCTACTACCCGGTCCTCCTCCCCATCTCGCTCTCCATCCATCTGCCCACTTCTGTCCCTCCGTTATCCTCCCTCTATCGCCATCGCCCCCTGAAACAACACTCATCCATCTCGGTGTCTCCCCGGCCCCACATCCCGTAGTGTGAGATCTCCAATTTGTCTCGTGTCGCCGTGTTTAGCCATCAATTCTCCTCTCTGCTCTCCCTCCATCCTCCCGTCTATCTGTTCATCCATCTCCCCTCTTCAGTCTGGAATGGACTGACGGTGCTGCCGGCGATCGCCAATTATCCCGGCTGTAAAGTCGACATCTAACCGAGACACATTCTGTTGCATCCTTAGATCGTCATCTGACACAACATTATGTCTGCTTCAACAGGACAGCATCACTTTGGATGTAAATACATTGACTCTCTAGGCATCTTTAACCTGCTGGGCTGAGAAATGCAACAGACATTTTAATGTATATTACAGAAATTTTAAATGATAATAAAAAACAAGCAGAAAAGAGCAGTGAATAACTCTGAAGTCTTTTCTACAGTGCATTCCCTTGCACATGTTTCTATGCAGTTCTGTGGCTGAAGATTTTCCCTAAATCGAGATATATATACCTCTGGGAGTGTGTAAGAGAAAAAGCTGGATTGTTGATTGAGGAGGAAAAAGGAGAGGGAAGTGGAGTGTGAGGCGCTGGAAAAAGAAGGAGAGTGCTAACGTAGCCGACATCGATGAAGACGAAGGGAAGGAGGAAGGGAGACTGAAGGACAATGGATGATAGGCAGTCGAGGAAAGATAAAATGAGAGATCGAGAGAGAGAAAAAAAAAACACGGGGGAATAGAGAGAGGTATTGACAAAGAGACAAAGTAAAGGATGGAGACAATGAGAAAAAGAAGCGATGTGTGGATGAGAGGGGAGAGCAGAAAGAGAGGGAGGAGAAAGACAAAGGAGGAGGAAGAGGTGTCCATAACGAGCGCTGTCCTACATTCACAGAGGCGGTTGTTAAATCATGCTCTACTAGGCAGCACACGCAGCCAATACAGGCAGGATCCACACACACTTACACACTTAACACACACACACACAAAGTACTATCATCCCACTGATTCACAGTCCACATAAAGACAAGAACGTTTAAATCATTTATTGAACAAGCAAATAAAATCTCCTTTTTATGAGAGCTCAGCAGATATGGATTTATAGGAGCTGATGCTGATATAAGGGAGTAAAAACTGACCCCGTTCTGAGCGGACCAATCAGAAGTGGACTGCGCCAAGTTCAGGTCTGAACACACTCAACTGCGTCTGGAGGTCTTGTTGAGATCTAACATTCGGAGGTGGTCTGGGAAGCATGTGGCCACATTAGATTCAATCTGTCTTCATAGCTGCACACATTCATTCATTCATTCAGCCCCTCCAGATTCCACTTGGACACATCTGTAAACTCAGACTTGGTAAAAACATCATTTGGGTTTACACGAACAAAGATGGCGGTGGTGTTCATTTGCATTTAGAGCTAGAAGTCAGATGTGATCACGAGTGTGCACAGGAGAATCATCCAGGGTGAAATTGAACGTCAGGTATGAACACACGAGACAACAAGGAATGTAATGGAAGCTTGACTTGAACAGTTTAACAATAAACTATATTCTAAATAACATGTATCTGTAGATTTGGTCAAACAGTCAATAAATCTCTTGTTATCACCTATTCTCTCCATTTGTTAAACAGCTGTGTCCTTTTCAAAAACACGATGACATTCACAGAGGAATAAACAACCCAATAACAAATAAACCACTTCATTCAGGACAGGTTTTCCAACAGATGTGAGAACCCCCCCTCATCTGAAACCTCAGCCAGGAACCATCCCATATGAAAGACGCCGGTGAGCACAGAACTCCAGGGACTCCTCCTCCTCCTCCTCCTCCGACGGCTCCAAACCCTGGAAATCCAACACTTCACACTCCAAGGTGAGCGACTGAAACGCACATGAAGAAGCTGTTTGCTGAGGCGGGGGTGCACATATGGTTACAAAGCCGGCAGAGAGGAAGCCCTGCCATGTTTCCCTCTGTAGACGTTTTCAAAGGCTGTCACTTTAAACCCGGCTCATCTGCATATGAAACCGCAGGAAATAAAAGAATCATCCTGTAGCTTCATTAATTGCGAGGAGTTAAGCTCCACTCCGACAGCTCCCTCTTAAGTATGTTTACCTCGTTTTGCCGTGCATGGGAGCATGATTAAAAAAAAAAAAAAAAAAATCTGTCTTTCTGTGTTTATTACTGTTTGTGCAACAATTTGCATATCACACATCTTCATCTTCCTGGAATGCAAAACTACTCTGAGTGTCATTAAAATGAAAATCGAGTCAAAGCTACGAAGCTGGAGATTTGCTCCTCTGCAGCAGGACGGGGACAAGAGGACGTCGGCCATGTTGGACTGTCGGCTTCTTGTGAGACATGATGGTCGGGTCAGATTCTGTTCCAGTGTCATCACCCCTTTGAGAATAAGCACACAAAGGGCATGGTAGATTCTGGCAGCGTCTTCAAAGCTCAAGTCTTCAGCTGCACAGACTGTGGTTGTTTTATTCATTGTCTCCTGGAACCATCTTTTAATCTTTGCTGCCGTCCACGCTGCAGCTCCGTGCAGTAACAAACCACTTCTCTATTTCACACTCAGCGAGTCTCTTTGACCACGTTGTGCGACAGTTTGTACACTTTGAACACAATAAAAAGGGAAACTTATAAATGGTCTTTAGTGCATTTCATTCTCTGAGTTTGCTGATCAGCATAATGCACAATGTACAGCTGGTATTCAGCCAGAGAGCAAAGTATTGGACAAATAAATACATTTTACCAAATGATGGAACAAAACTACATATTTTTTCCTCCTGAGGCAGATTAACTGTTTCAAATTCAATGACGATCCATCCAGTAGTTGTTGTCCTCAGCTGAAGATCAATATCTGTAAATATTGGCATGGAAATCTATCTGATAACTGCTGAATTATTCTGTCAGAACCAAAGTGATGGACAGTAATGATTAAAGAGGCATGTCCTGTAGCAACATGTTTTAAAACTACATCTCTTCATGGAACAAACCTCTTAAACTCTCCAGCAGGCTCCAGTTCACCGGACTGGTCGGACCAGATTAGTCAAAAAGCAGCAGTCAAGTCTGTAAAAGCACAATTAGCTGTGCTACAACTGGGCAGCGAGCTAATGAGCGGTAATCACAGCATTAGCCAGATGTTCGCACATCTGTACTCTGGCACATGATCGTTCCCTTTTCGAGTACCACGTTCATCCACTGGTCTCACGTCTGCCTGATATCCTCAAAAAGTATTTTCTGTTGATACAGAACCGACTGAGCTCAGGTATTCAACAGCAGAATGTTTTATATCCTTGTCAGCAGCAGATCTAACAGATCTCCTGCAGTCTGACTCCAGTCAGGCCAGTGGCAAACTGACATCTCTCTCCTAATGATCTCCCAACAGAGACGTCAAGTGAAGCGAACCCAGGGTTTGTTACAGGGAGGGTTTTTTTTTTTTTACCATTCGCTTCTTACTGGTTCAGTGTCTGGTATAAACCTGCCTGTTTGGAATGGGACAGTTTCTGGGTCTGTGCTGATGCTGGTTTGCAGCTTTTCTTTCTGAAACGGTGAAAGTGACCTGAGGTAATTGAGCAGTGAGAGGTAAAGACCGACTGCAGGACTCGGTCTGTGGAACCCTGAGGCTGAAGAGCTCTTCAGTAAAGCTCAGTTTTTGCGGAATCTGGAGAATCAGGTGTCGATGTCGAGATCAACGATGTCATTTACGATGATGAGTCCCTGGCGCTAGGTCTAAATCCCACTAGATTCCACACTGCACAACCCCGAGCCCTTAACAACACACAGGCCAAGTGTGAATCCAATAGGACAAATAGTTCCCAAGATATAAGAGCCACAGTCCGACAGACAGATTTCTGGATTTATCAGATCGATGAACTGATGGTTTTGTTAAAAGACTCATTAGACTAGTTCCTAACAGAGAGAAATTTATTCAATAGAAATCTAAATGTGTTGGTAAGTGCTCCCTGAATCCACCATCACCGTATACACAGATTTCTCTAATGTTCAAACCACTTTCCAATTATGTATCACAGAATAATACAGTTTATCGGGGGTGCATTAGTATTTCAGGCTTGGCCCGTTTGACACGGTTTCAAGCCATCAGCCGTAATACCTGTTCTAGTGTAGAAGGTGTGGAGACGGGGGGGGGTCGCTCTGTGCTATGGAGTGGGTTTCTATAATTCAGATTCCCTTCTCCGTCTATTCTCCACACGCACACTCGCACAATCACAGGAGAGAGAAAACACTCCACAGCCACCAGGTAATCACACATTTCAATCTTCTGTACCATGTAACTCCATGCTGCTACAATGACAGCTCTTTGGCTCCCTTTTTTTTTATAAACTGAAATTCCACCACGCCACTCGGAGCCGCCGCCGCGCCAGTACGTGTCTCGTATGGAAATCTGAAAATGGAGTAATTTAAAAGACAGCACAGAAGAGGAGGACTGGAGAGGAGTGAAGGAGAGAAACAACAGAGAGGGAGGAAGAGAGGCCCCGTGGTGCCCGTGGAAATGGCAGTTAAGGTCGGCGGTGGGAATGTTTGGGCTTCGAGTCGCGGCAGAGCGGCGGCTGGATGAGAGCAGCAGAGTGCTGCGGGGGCTCGGGGGAATACCCTGCACTAAGCTGGGGGAGAAACACAACCTGCACACACACTAACACACCCGCACACACTCACACAGTCGCACACCGAGAGAAACACTCTGGGTAGAAAGAATAAACAGATCCATGCACACACTCGAGCACACAATACTAAAAACAAACATGTGCACGGATATAAAAATAAACACAGGATGAGGACGGTGAAACAAAAGGAGGCGCACACATCAACGTGCGCCTCCACCAAAATAAACCGACAATGCAAACACAGGTCAAGCGTATGAAAAGTCAAAAACAGGCATATTTTGAAAATCCCAAAACAGATTTTTTATTTTTTTTGCCACTTTTGCGTGATCCTCTCCTCACCTTGACAGGATCCGCTGAGTTCCTCGAACCCCGGCTGGCACACGCACTTCCCAATAGGCACCAGCCACTCTCCCTCCGTGCTGCAATGCATCCTGGGAGGCTCGTACAAAGGCAGGGAGTTGTTGACGCAGCGGCCCACGACCTCCACCAGCTGCGAGGCCTCCGAGCCCGGGATGGTGTCGGGGAACTCGGCCAGACTCTTCACCAGAAACGGGCAGCGCTTGTAGAACACCCGCACCGACACCAGGGCGATGCAGGCGCCCAGGTCCTGAAAGGCCAGGTAGAAGCCCTTCCGCGTTAAGGGGCCCAGATCGCGCACCTCGGTGTTGAGCTTCATCACGCGGTCCCCCAGGTCCAGCTCCGTGAAGCTCTCGTCGGCGGCGATGGTGTCAATCTTGATGTATCTGCTCTCCTTCATCAGCCGGTCCTCCTCCTCCGTCATGCCCGTCCCGTCCCTCATCTCCCCCTCCTCCATCTCCTCCTCGTCCCCGTTGGTTTCGTAGTAGTACATGTTGAAGGTCTCCTTGCAGGTGCCCACCCCCCCGGGCAGGCTGTTGCAGTCCCTCAGGGTGAACTTGAGCTCGATGAAGACCCGCTGGGCGCCCTCGGTCAGGATCCAGTTGGTGTGCAGCCAGTTGTTCTGGTTCTGCTCCATCACCCGGCACACTTGGTAGGTGTGGATGGGGGCGTAGTCCTCGTCCACTTCGCCGATCTCCTCCCACTGAGGCAGAGAAGAGGAGGAGATTAATGGAGGAAGAGGAGGGAAACAGGGGGAGTATAAAACTCCGGTTTATTGATGGATGTTTCTCGGGTAGTGTTTTTATTGTAGCTGGTCAAACGGAGCGAGCTTTTAACTACTTTACATACATTGAGTTTAGTGCAATGGTTCCTGCCCAGGACAAGATAAATATGAGGGAGCTGGGGATGATTTATGGGAAAGAATAAAAAAAATGTACAAGGAAGTGATGCTTTCAACTGCCCACTAACAAACGACTGACCCAGTATGCATGCACGCAGTTTTGTGGAAGGGACGAGGGGATCTGCATTAATGGGCAAATGAGTAAAAGTACACATTTTCAATCTGAATTGTAGTGAAGTGGAAGCACAAGGTAGAAAATGTAGTAAGATGCCAATCTTTAAAGTTGAACTCAACTGACTAGATACAATAATTGATACCTTCTGTTATAAAGCGCTTTGTAGAAAAACTTTGTTATATTCCTAAAAGTGAGGATTCAAAATGAATAGTTTCAGTACCAGAGTCAAAACTGCACTAGTGTTATAGAAATTCAAATGATGCTCTCAGCAATGCATTTTTGAACGGCTTAACGCTGGTGAGAAATGTTCAAGAGAGGAGCCCTGTGTGTGTGTGTGTGTGTGTGTGTGTGTGTGTGTGTGTGTGTGTGTGTGTGTGTGTGTTTGTGTGTGTGTGTGTGTGCGTGTAGATAGAATAATCCTCATCCCTTCCACCTCATTTCCTCCTACTGTAACAGACAGAAAATAATTAGATGGGGTTACGGTGGTATATGTGCATTTACTGTGAATGAGAGCCGGAGTCCTCGTCAGCAGGAAAAATGATTCAATGTGCACTTATAGGTGTGTTCATCTGTGTGTGCTGTAAAACCATACCTCTATTAGGTTGTGTGTGTGTGTTGCCTCAGTGTTTGTGCATATATGTAAATGATTCTGTCAGATTGTGTATGTGAGCGTCTGCAACCATGCCTCTGTGTGTGTCTGTGTGTGTGTGTGTGTATGTGTGTGTGTGTGTGTGTGTCAGACAGCAGCATTAATTCCCTTTCCAGGTCTCCTGGGACGTGGCTATTATCTGCATCACTAGCACTCTCCCATGGCTAATACAGGCGCTTCATCATGTCACCATAATATGGCCAGAGGGACCAGACTATGATCTGGTGTTATAGCTTAATAGCCCATATTAATCAATCCTCGCTGTGGCTGCTGTGTACAACCGTCCGTCTTTGTCTTCTTCTGCCTCTTCTCACTGTCTTATTCACCATCTGTCTTTTTTTCCCCTTCTTCATCCCTCCCTTCTTTAGTTTCTCTTTTGTTTTGGGCTTAATTATCTCAGTTTCTCAACCATTTGTGAATAAGCGCAGGCTTTGTCAAGTGCTATTAGACAGCGTGCGAGTTGTTGAATGCTCAATGCCTTTGTGTGTCTGTGTGTTTGTGTGTGTAATTCTCATTTTGTGATTACCAATATCAGTTGTAGACCAAGAATGAGGATATTTCTGGAAAGTGGAGACATTTTGAATGTCAACTTTCCTTTGAGGGGCTCAGACGTGGCTTAAGAGTCAAGGTTGGACTTTGAATAACAGGTAGTGTAAAATGCATTAGGTTAATGAGGGTCTCCACAAGCATAGATGCAGAAACATACGTGTGTCTGTGTGTGTGTCTGTGCGTGTGTCTGTGTGAACTTGTGTGTGTGATCGAGCCCCCTATCTCCCCCAGACTTCAGGCCAGTCAGTCCCAGTGCAGACATTAAGCCTCTTACTGGTTAGATCACACAGATCCACCAGCCTGCTCTGAGCTTTGCAAAGCTTAACACACATACACACACACACAAATACATACAGTAACATTCACACACAGAAAAAAAATCACCATTGGTATCCCAGCAGGGAGTTGAACAGATGACCTTCTCTGGTTTTGCTTTGGAATCAAATGGCTCCAGTGTCTGTGGAGAACGAGCCGTTTGCCATTGTTGCTGCTGGGAAATCTTGCCGCTCTGCAGCTCCTCTGTATTACTCGTGTTTTATTACTAATGGAAATGGAGCTCGACACTCGCTGAAGCTTTTTAAACTGAGTCATCAAACAATGATTTAACATGAGCCATTAGTCTCCAAATAAATACCCGGTACAAAACAAGCGGAGAAATGTTCACATACACACACATTTGAAATAAAAAGGTTAGCAGGGCTCAAGCTCTATGAAATGATACCTCTTCTTCCTTTATGTGATGCATTAAAAACAGGATGGATCTGGAATATAAAAGCCTTTTATGGGGGTAAAAAAGACTGGTGGTAGGTTGTTGAGCGCTATGAGAGCATGCACGTTCTTTTTTTTTCTTCCCAGGAGGCAGCAGTTTTCTGTGAAGTTCAAGTGCCCGTTTCATGGGATCTTTGAAGGAGGCGGCCCACGGTACAAGGTGGGCTTGGCCCCCGGAGGTCAAGCACAAAGCTCGGGTGCAGGGAGCAACACGCCAACACCACAAGGTCAGGACCACCCACACGGAAAAGAGACGAGCCGCTGCAGAAACACAAACAGGCGCTCAGCGGTGCACTGGCTAGAATCTAATTACAGATCCCGTGTTGGCTTTGTGGAAGATCTGCTTCTTGCCTCTTAATGATTCTGTGGAGTGATCTTTTGGAAAATATAATCTTCAGCGCACAAACCTCGGCGATTCACACAACCTCTGCTTAAAAGGGTCAAAGAAACAGACATTTCCCTCGCTTATCCCTCATGGTATCTAGACCTACAGGTACTTATGTAATTCCCTTCACCGAGGAGGTCATGCTTTTATTGCTGTTTGTCTGTTTGCAGGATTACACACATTTCACTTTCTTTAACACTGAGAGAAAGGACGTGAGCCGTGGTGGAGGAATGCACTGTACGCACTCTAGTAAGTAAAATTCCTTGTGCTCAACACATTGACACAGAAAACCCAAAGAATCTGCATGAGAAGTTGCCGATAAAAGTTTATTTTCTTTATTTACTCTTAATTGTAAAACTAATTAAAAAAAAGCCAACTGGGAGAGTGATCCCAATAAAGAGACGTTCTTAATTCCGGTCCCTTCAACCCCCCCCCCCCCGTGCAGCCCTGACCTCTCTGTTTCATCTGCCTCGTCTCTCCTCCACCTTCCGCCCTTCTCTGCATGAGCAGTCCCTTCAGGCATAACTCTAGTCCCTCATTAGAGTGTGTGCGTCTCGTGGACTCCTCAGTGTGTGGGTGTGTGCTGCTCACGTGTCACATCCGTCAGCAGACCCCCTGTGGCTGTGCCGAGTGCCCTCCTGGCTGCGAGTCCGTAAAGCTGCCTGCAACTTATTATTACCCCCCCCCCCCCCGACTCCCACTGACTATCATGACACCCTAATAGATCTGTCCTTCTCACGCCTCACCCGTACAAGAACCACCCCCACCCACCTCTTCCCCCCCCTCTGTCTCCAGTTGATCCACTCAAACACCCCTCCCTTCATAATGCACTCCTCCGCCTTTTCATTTCATTTCATTTTCAGCCGTGTCTATCATCGTCTTCCCTCCATGTGTCCTCCATTCCTGCTTCAATTATCCAATCTCAAGACTAACCCAGAAAACACTGTCTGACCACCTCCCCCACTCCTCTGTCGTCTGACTCCGCCACCCCCCCCCCCCCCCCCCCCCCCCCTTGTCCCTGATTTCTCCCGCCGTTCCTTTCCTCCGTCCCTCCCTCCTGTCTCACTTCCTCTTTCTAACCCCCACCCTTCTCTCATCCTTCTCCTCTCTTATACCTTGTCTTCCCTCCTTCAGGGTTCTGTAATGTGCCGGGGGGGGGGAAACAGAGAGGAATCCGTTTAAGCGGCTGCACAACAAATCTCTGAGCAAACACTCCCTGAACTGTTCCAATAGCCGCTCCTCTTCCTCATCAGGGACGGGTGGTTCAGAGCCCTGACACAATAAGCCAACTGTTGGCCGTCAGCGGGCCATCGACGAGCATCTGTGCCCGATCACTGCACAGCGTTTTTTTCAGTGTGCTCAGCATCCTTGATGCCGGTTTGGCCTCATCTGTGGTCAAGTGAGCATGAGGAATCAGAGAGGCAGTGGATGAAGGGGAGCTCCGGAACCGGCCGCTCTGCCTGGAGAAGCAGCGATTGAACACATAAAGGCAGAATCGATTACTTTGCTCTCGTGTTGGCGGCTGTTTCTCGCCTTTGAGCCACGTTTTACAAAACAGTGCACATTTTAAAAACCTTTAGCTTTTCAGTTTCTATTGGGCTGATGCGAAAAAGAGAAGAAGTCGGACCTGGAACACAACGTTTTCACAGAAAACATTCATAATCAACATCTTCAAACTAGGGTTGCGTTGGTGTTGTGTGTCCAAACAATTGAAGTTCATCCATCGAATTGCAAAGATTTTTCCAGAGCTCTCGTTTTAACACCATCCCGCCCCCCCCCCTCGTCTTTAAATACACGCCTCAAGAACCCGTGAAGCATATGGAGGCTTTGAAAATGGAAAAGCAAGAAAAGAGTGGGAGGGGAGATGGTGAGATAAAACGACAAGCAGACGACAGGGGCAGGAAGAAGATGGGGATGGGTAGAGTGAAATAAATGTTTGGGGGGGGGGGGGGGGGGGGGGTGAGAGAGGGAGGGAGGGATGAAGCAGAGAAAAAGGTGAAGAATAAAAGGAGAGGCGGCGATGCAGATTGAAGGAAAGGGACGAAAAATAAGGGATGAAAAAAGAACACCATCTGTAACATGGTGGAAAAAAACACTTCTGTGCCTCTTCAATATCTTATTTAACCACGGTCGACTGCTGCTGCCAAGTGTGAACGCATGTGTGTGTGTGTGTGTCTGTGTGTGTCAAAAGCTGCAGATTGGGCATTGTCGTACAACGGTGCACGTGCACATGATAAGAATTATAATTGGCGACTCACACAGACACAAAAAAAGCATCTGTTATTTAAAATGCCAAACAGGGAATAGATTCATTTTGTCTGACACGTCTTTCGAATCAGTGTCAGACAACAAGTCAAACAGAAGGAAAAAAAAATCATTTTAATCAACATAAAGTGGAGCTGAATCAGATCGTCACAGCCGCGGAGAGAGAATGTCATAATTAGATCCCTGCATTGTCTTAGCCCCGCTGTTAATTTACTCCTCCTCCCTCCGCCTCCCCCGACCGCTGCACTTATTTATGCAGATGCATTGTCGCACCTTAATCACATCTTCAGTAATATGATTGTGCACATGGCTGCTTTTGTCAGCACTATCTCTCCCATCGAGGGAAACAGCCACAGAGCGAGCCGTGATGTGAATACCCGGAGATGAGAAAGCGCCGAGGTCAGCACTATCGGGTCGGGCGTGTGTACATTTGCAGCGTGTTTGCCGACGGGAGTTGCGGCTACATGAGGGATTTTCAAACGTGATAGACGGACACATAAATTAATTCCTGTTTAATCTAAACAAGAGCCGCACTGTCAAGCCCCCTTGAGGTTAGAGGGAAATTACGTTTTCCAAAGACAGGCGACGATATGGCCGGGAATCCTAGGAGTCAACGTATCTTCTTCAAACGTCAGATTCGATTGTTAAATTACTTTAAACTTAACTTCTTTTTCATTGCAATACATTTCACAAGAGCACGAAAATAACTTTTTCCCCAACTCCAGCGAGTCGTTCTCCAATTAGCCGTCGCTCGGGGAATACGTGGAAAAATGGAAATTCAATTCCTGGCTGGAGAATAATATATTCCACGGTGACTTCCGATGTCTTATTCATGAATTCAATTTAGCCTGATAATGAACTGAGCGTTCTTGGAAATGAAACGACCTTTAACCTTGATGAAACAAGTGAAGCAGCCGCACTTCAAAAGGTAGAAATCATGAAAGTCGCAGGTTTTTTCTCTCATCATCTCCAGAAAGTGAGTTTACTGCTCAAACCACCAGAACTGTGCTCACACACTGGAGCTGTTCATTGAAGATGGAAAGAATACTTAAATAAGATATGTTAAATTGAATTGTTCAGCATCTTTTGTTCCCTCCATAGTTTGGATCATCATGTGTAACTGGGTTTAATGAATTTTTCCAAAATGCTGAAAAGATATTTAAACGGCACAACATGAATTTCTGTGTGATATGGAGAATTAAAGGTTTTTATAAATCTATGAAGACAAGATATCTGGAAAGAAGAGAAACTATTTGCCTCCAAAACCACTTAAAACCAAAGACACTTAAAACATTGACAACTTCATAATTAAATAAAAACAACACATTAAAACAATTCTATACTTCTGAGCAATTTTCATACTTACTCCATTCTTAGGGTAGGCCACCCATGGCAGGTCTCCCATCACCGAGCGGGAATCCAGCAGGTTCACTGGTGAGACAAAAAAACAAAAACAATCATTAGTCGAAACACAAAAGAGAAGAGAAGTGAAAAAACTAAAATCAGCTCATTATCTTTGAATCCAGTCAAAGTTCACTCGTGACCTGCTGGAGTGGAACTTCTATCACATTCACTAATGATCAGACCGTTTTCAGTCATTAGAAGTATTCAAGGTCAGGATTTGCTTCAGGTGCATCACAAAGACTCACAGTGTGGATTCAAATGAAGTTTTAAGAATCGACACAAACTTTACCACAATCTGAGTTTTTAAAGAAAGGAGTGTTTGATGGATCCCCAGACTTCAGCACAGGAAACAGACCTGGTCCCTGGTTTGAAATGTCACGTCTTGTCTATATAAGGAGAATTTTTAATTGTTTTATACCTGTCACTCAATTAAACTTTATAAACTTGTACAAGCAAGTCAGTGTCGGCAGTATAGTTGAGTCCATCAGCACTGCAGTGCAAAGCCCATCGAGAAGCACACGTCTCCTAAGGTAAAATGAAAAGTAACTTCTTGTTTTGATGATAAATAATAAGTGTGTGCACTTGTCAAATTATACGCAAGTGTTTTCATCGGCAGCTGTTTGTTGATGCACGTCGCACTGAGGTGCATCATTATTATTCTCTAACTGTCACCCCACTCTCCTGATACAAGTCCTCCAAGTGGTTTTTACGATACTCAACAACCTCATGTGGCAATTTCTGAGCAGGACGCATTTTGAAAATTGAGTAATTTCACTACCACCACATGAAATGTCCCCAATCTCCTCCTGTGTGAGCAACAGGTGCATGCTGGGTCAGGCTCAATGCTCAAATACAGACAGAGGATCCTTAAACTGGGACGTCTATGTTTACTACTACCGGCAGTGAGGTGTGCGCCACCTCTCTGCTGTTTTCAATAATGCCCGTTATGATGCAGAGCTCATTTTGCTCACAGCTCGAAAACCTAATAGCAGCTGCAGTGCCCGTGGACTTGCAACTTTGGACTTTGCCTTCGCTGCAGCTCTCACCAGGGAAACCATCCCAGACGTTATTCTCCGACTGCGGCGCCTGAACACGTCTCTCAAGTCAAAACTAAAAATCCTCCTCTCTCAGCTTCCAGGTTGAAAGCTGTCAAGTGTAATTACCTGACCGCCGCACTCTTCAAAACCCGTTTCCAGTTGCTCTCGTGCAGCAGCGGTGACAGTTTAGTCTTCTGAATTCTGTCTCATGTTGCCCGTCAGTTTGTGCAACTGCTTCTTCCACCAAATGAGAGGCATAGAAGTTTTTGTGCAGAGAAGCAACTCTGAGCTCATAGACGATACTTTTGGAGGCACTTAAAATAAAAAGGGATGCAGGGTCGAGTCCTGCAGCGACGTGAGGCTCAGCTTGAAGCTGGTTTAGCACGTGGCCCAGTCGTGACTCTGCAGCATGTTGGATAAAGTGAAAGATTCCTGAGTGACATTTTCTCAGACATTGAATTCAGTAAATCTCATTTGAGGCCTTGTTATGACAGCTTCACAATCCGTCTGGGTTTGCCGTGTCATGATATGCACGGTCATAAAAGACTGCTCCGGGTTTTCACAGGTCGGAGTTCAGTTTTCTTTATCTCGACAAAGATAACGTCTGGGCTGGACCTGCGTCTGACACAGTGTAAACTCAAACAATAAAAAAAAAAGTCCAACCGAAGGATCCTTGTCTAGACACCAGAGCTTTCATTTGACAAGTTATGGGAGATGATACAGAGGTTGACATTTGAGCCCATTGAAGTCAGGTAGGATCTGTTGGGTAGACACTGTGCCTTTTTATACCGCCTGTAAATTAAATCAAGTTTTTACCTGTCTCCTGCAACTTTTATGCTCTCACTGAATGGATCGGTTGACGGGGCCGTGACACTGGCACTGAACATGAGCACCGATGATTCCAATAAAGTTTCTTCCAACAAGTTTACTGCTGCCACAGTTCGACAAATAGAGAGGAACTTAGAAATAGAAAGAGAAGATGGAAGATGCAGACAGTCTAGTCGGTCTAATTTGCAGTGAATGTTCCAGACTAAAATTCAGGCCACAACACAAACCGCTACAATAATATTACAAAAATCTATATTGGGTCCGTGCAACTGCTCAAACTTCAAAGTTTCTAAAATGCCAAAGATCCAATGGGTCGTGTACCAGACTGATCAATGAGCATTTAATAATGAGCCTGATAACCCTTGTTCAAATTCTGCCAGATTATTTAATTATTCTAAATTTGTTGCAGATCTTAACATTATAACATGTTCTGGTTCGTCTACTCATCCCAATCCTCCACAGAGAACCCAGACTCTAGCACATGTGATCCAGTCCAACCAGCATCAGTCACTTCTCATTAGCTGCTCCTCTACTGGAATATTAAGTTGAGGGGAAAGGTTCAGCGTCGCTTTGCCCCGACTCAAGTGAAAGGTTTTTAACCACTGTCCAACTCAAGCCGTTGAAAAGGCTCCATCTGCTTTGAAGTTCACAGCTTCAGCAATCGAGCCCACTCCAGACGTCGAGCTGGAAAATCTAAAGATAGTTTAATGCTTTTATTTCTCATAAATTCATCTTTAAATACGATATCCAACCAGCTTCTGATCTACAGCGGCAGGGGTGGACTTCACCCGACCTCCTCAACTGAAATATTGGGATTCTAAATACCTCTCTGATTTGGCAATAATATAGTGAATCTTGGGTTTGAATTTATCATTTCTTTCCTCTGCAGTAACTGTCAAATTAAAATGAAAGTGAAATCTGAAAAGTCTGAATCACAGACCAGACAGTCTATCTTGGAGCCCACCAGCTATCATGCAAATTATCCCCATGCTTCAAAATAATGAAGCAAGAGCCAAGTCGTTGCATGGAGTCCAAACCTGACCTTAACAGGGTCCTTGGAAAGGATGTTGAGCCACTTCAGGACAGGTGTTTTGTCCCTGAGAGGACAATTGGTCCTGACAAGGTCAGGGTTTACACTGGAGGAGGTCCCCATGAGGTAAGGAAAAGGCTAAACACACACACACACACACACCACCGAGTCGTACTGTCTGCACTGCTCTACAGAGAATAATAAAAGATGTCCTTCGGAGGCGATTAGACAAGTAATTAGGCCATAAAGAAGAGATAAGTGATGCTGAACTAGATCATAAGGGATAGGTTACCCCTCTCTCGCTCACTCCGAGGATCAAACCACCTCAACAGCTCAGCTGCGACAATGATCTATAGCACGCATTAGTAAGAGTCAGCTCCGCCGAATGAATGAAGTGATTCAAAGTCGTGTAGTGACATTACTTCAAGGATACTTAAAGTATTTAAAATGTGCTGAAGAGTAAGTGGATTCCCAGCTGGAGGATTACTGATAAAATTCCTCTTGAAATGGCCGCGGAATATTTGAAGTGGTCGGTACAAGGCTGCTGTGGTGTTTGTTTTCTATCGCACATGTTGTGGCACTTGAGCAGGTGCAGGGTTCAAGTGCCGGCATCAGAGATCATGGATACGATCTCATATCTTACCTTCCACATCGGAAACTAATGTTCAAGCTATTAAACATAATTTCCTCACCACGTTTTCCTTGTTCCTTTGATTGATTTGTGGTTCCTTTGATTGTGGGATGCTAATGCTAGCCCGGCTCACTTTATGCTTAATGGCCTGATCTCTTGCTCTCACACAGGCAACACACACACACACACACTTGCACTTATCTCAATCCATTCACGATAATTTGCAGCAATTTACCATCATCGTTGGATCCACACCATTACCAACACAAAGCCATGCAATGGGCTTCGAACTTGCTAATGTGCAGGTTCACACAAACACACACACACAAACTCACATCATCCTCACTCGTTTGACAGCATCATTGAAACATTAAAACCAGCTAACACAAATGTGAGGCATCTGGCTCCGTGTCGAGGTATTCTCAGAAATTGACAACTCAATAAGGATAGATGAGCTTTGAGGGAGAGGATTTATCTACTTGGCAAACACAGCGTGCACAGTTCTCATCAGTGGTCGAGTGTTACAGCAGCAGATCTGTGGCCTCTGCTAGGAAAATGTTAATATAATAAAAGGAGGGATCAGGACTTCTCTCTGTTCACCTTCTCTCTCCTTCCAATTAGTCACCGATCGGGACACAAGGTGGCGTGTAGCGGCAAATTAAATGAAATTAACTTTAAGGTGGACCTCAGCTTTAAAACGAGTTGACTGAGGTGAGTGTGTAATGTGAGGACACGTTACGCTGCACGGCCTCAGCTTGTCTCCCTCTCCCCCCCCCCACACACACATTAAGACAGAAATTGGGCAAGTGGCCAGAATCCCTGATGATTCCTCAAAGATGTTGAAATGGATTTAATCTTACTTTATTTCCAATTACAATACATTAGCCCAATGACAGAATAGCAGCTATTTTAATTACGGGCTCCTCTCTCTCCTTTTCCAATTATGCATGCAGGGGTATGATTATCCACTGCAGTGTAAATATGGGCCAAATGAATCTGAAAATGTGTGCCGAGTGGCAGCCTCTGGCACACGCTTGGTGACAGGGGTGAGGTGTTTAACAGTTTTTATGTTTTTGTTGAATAGAAGTTCTCGGCCTCATTTGAGAGACGTCACACTTCAGGGGAAATAAACCAGGTTTTTTGACGATGTGCCGTCGCAGAGCAACAAAGGACGCACTCGATAAATGAAGAGAACAAAGACGGCAAGTGTCGGACTAATTCTAAGACGTGAAAGATCAGAGGTGGATGTTTTCGAGAAGCGACTTGTCATCCATTGATTTCGCAATGTAGTCACAGTCTAAAGCCTGGATTCATCAAGGCTGTGTTTTAACCGCCTCTAGCACATCACTGGATGAATTGCCTTGGTTTTGGGGAAACACATTCTCTTTTAAATGATTTCTTAGAACTCCTAAATCAGCTTACACCCACATAGAGTTCTACTTTATCCCATTAAAACACATATTTACAAGTTGATCACCCAAAAACACTCAGCATGCTCACTGCCTCCGGTACAAACCCACACACTCCAAGTGAACTTTAACCATTTCATCCTGCCAGAGGAAGCCCCTGCAGAACCACATGGACCATTCACTCTCGTCCCACGACCATTGACCACATATATAGTTTATCACTTTTGCGACCAAATAAATCTGCCACGTAAAGAATGAGGAGGTTGACGAATGTCGCCCCCTTTCCCCGGATGATGCCGTCCAGCGGCCCCAGACAATGGAATTCATCTCCAGCTATTAGAATGCTGCTCAGCCTGCAGACAATAGCGTGGGAACAATATCTGACATGAGAGTTTGACGTATTCTCACATACTTTTAAACTTCTTTTTGTCTAAACCCTGACCCTTAACACATTTGTCTTAGAAAGGGGAGATATGATGTGTGCAGTATTATTTGAGATGGAAACTGATCAGTTTACAACCAAGTGCAGGTATATGGGAAGTGACCGAGGCAGATTATGAAGGTAGACACAATAAACTGTTAACACCTGACATTCATTGACAGCAACTAGACTGAAATTATGGCTGGAAGGTTCTTTAACAGAGGTCAGAGATGAAAATGCCTCAGTCCACAGCTTTACAGACTAAATCAGATTTAAGACTCTGTCCCAATTATGACAAAGGGATGAATTGAGGTCGATTTAAACTCAGTACAGGAAACCAAAGCAGAGGAAACGGGGATTACTGAAGTGATATTGTTCTTTCTTTATGCCGTAAAATGTAGGTCAATTAACAGACAACGTTAAGACGAACACTTTCCACTCTGCTCAGGAACGTGTTTCTGATTTATCCATTTTCGTAGCGCTCTGTGGATCGAATCATGTTCTGTCTTTATTACGGTTATTTGAATTTGGTTTTACCAGTTCTGAGTCCTGCGGGACACTGCTGTCATAAACACCATCAGCTCCAATTCAATTTCCACGCGACCTCCTTCTCTGTCAAACGGCGACGCGAGCGTAAAAGCCAGCTTGGGCATCCAGAGGGACACAGCGGACCTTGAACCGGCCAGACCGCGACTGGTCGTGCGTTAAAGCTGCGCCTTTTACGCGTGTCTTACCTTCATTTGCGGGGATGCACCACGCAAGACTCCAAACCCACGTCCACGCCACCAGCCGCACGCCACAACTCCTCCACCAGCGAGATTGCATGGCGCATCCAAAAAGAAAAGCAGAAGCGGTAACCGGGTTGGAGGGTTTTCCTTTTTCTCTGTTCGACCCTAAACTACAGCACTTTCAGTCAGCACGGAGCGGAATGCTGGGGAGAAACCATCCGCTCGCAGAGGCTGGGAGCTCATGTTCTGCTGAGGGTGGAGGGGAAGGAACTGAGGAGCTGCGTGCGCTCCGGGTTCGGGGAGGCGGGCGGCGCGCCGGGGAGGGCGGGGTGCGAGCGCAGAGCCTCTCCAATCACAGACCCCACACAGGTGAAGCCCATTACCGCCGGACACGTCCCTCCGGAGTGATCATCACTTGCTCCTCACAAGTTACCACTTCCGAACGTAACGTCATTAACGGAGCTCTGGAAACATTTTTACATATCTAGTAGTTTTCTCGATAAGGGATTGAGTCTATCTCTGCAACTACAGGGTCTTTATGAATAATCTTGGTATATAAAGGAAACAGATTTCTGCAGAGGTGTAAGCATCTGTCTACATGTTACTAGGTCAGAGTAAAGGATGGAGCACAGCATGAATAAATGATTCCAGGTCCGCCTACGATAAAATCACATTTTTACTGTGAACACCCCATGAAATCATGCAGCCGCTGCCGAGAACCCTCCAGCAAACTATACCACATCAATATGTTCTCCACTACTGAAAATAATTCTCCCAAATCCAACAGAGAGTGGAACGAAATGGCTGCCGGACATGGAGAGATTTGCAGATTCGAGACAAATATGGAATTGTTTCTTATCTTCAACCTTGATATACGTTCAGTCCAGTTATTAAAATGATTGCATTCGCACATCACCACACTGGACTGGATGAAGGCCCCTTGTGTTTTAATAATTATTATATTCATGGCTTTACGAGGCTGTAGTCTAATTGCACACGTTGTGAACGTTGGATATAATCTTATCTAACTTTATATAGTAGCTCTGCATTTGATATCTAGCGTCGGTTACAACATGGGACATCCTCTTTCTTTTGTTGTTAACTGGTTTTGGTTAAGATCTTTACTCTAAACGAAAGTAGAACACAGATGGATGTTTTCCCAGATTGTATTCAAGAACAAGGTTTTGCTTTAAGTGGAGAATTGCTGAAAAAAACTTCAAACTTCATTTGTGAAAACTTCTTGAAAAGACAAACTTTTGATATACCAGAGTTTGGACCTGGAAACTCAGATCACACGTCACGAATCAGTAACAAATAGAAATGTCTTTAAAGTTATTAATTTAAACATTGTGTAAATATATGACGTAATCTGTTTAGTTCTAATCCTCTTCAGCTGGTGAGAAAGTGGCTGGATGTCGAACCCTGTGAGTTCTAACAGTGAGAGGTGAAGTCAGAGATGACCTTTTGTGGAAGTGCGGTGAACCAGATCACTGGCAACCTTCTCGATCCAGGTCTCAGAGTGAGCACTATAGGCTCCATGGTGCTGGGATTATCACTGTCAGTCAATTCAATGCACCAGGACAAACTGGACCACAGACAGTTGAACAGCAACTGGTTTCAAATGTTCTCATGAAGGTTCCTTGGCCAAGAAACCTCAGATCACTATGGGAGCACCACAACTGGGTAACACACACACACACACACACTCACACACACAGACACACACACATAAGTCACGCTCTGCAGAATCTGAAGCTGTGAGTGACAGCTTGTTCCTTTTCTACTTTCTAGTTAAATGAATCTCTCCTCTTGTACAGTTAAAGCTGTAAATCATGTGTTGCATCATCCTGGTTCTCAGTGGTTCACATTCATTTGCATTCAGAAGCTGTGAGATGCTGTTTGATGGTTTCTGGCAATGGCATCTTGGATTTTAAATTTCTCTTAAATCCTCCCCTCTCTCTGATATCTCACCATCTAACTCACGCCCCGTCTGCACTGATGCAAACATATTTTTCTAAATTAACTTTGTCCTCTGTGGTCGAGCCGCTCGTCTTCACACAGACTACGTCACTAAAGTGGAGATTTTTAACAGACTCCTATTTCTGTGTATTTGTGTGATGACATCATGACTTTTCATAGAACAATGGCGGCTATGAACCTGGACTCTCCCACATTTGGTTCCCACTGTCTAATTACTGGTTTGCAGCTAAATTTAGCATAACCGAAACATTTTACCGGCAAACCACAGGCATCTGCTCTGCCTGGGTTTAATTGGACCACCAGCCTCTTCTCCGATATTCACCAGATCGTTGATGTGGACTTTATCACAAACCTACGCCTGTCGTTGTTTTTGTGTTCTCGTCTGGATCGAGGTTTATAACAATATTTGCAGTCCTAATAAGAAGGCGTCATTCTCTCTCACTTTTCTCATGCAGATCATTCTCTCCTGTTGTGTTTCTCTTAGTTTGTGCTCTACCTTCCTATTTTTTCCTCCCCATCTTTTTCACGGTGCGATGTGATTCTTTGATTCCGGGTGATATTCCTGTGGCTTATGCTGCTGACACCTCCTACGCTCCTTATGTATGCACAGACACACACACACACACACACACGTACATACAGGCATGGATGAATACACAAATGCACTCATTTCTCTCTCACCTACGCTAGAAACATAAACACTCAGCGCTCCCTGACCCTGCTGCGACCTTTCTTGTCGGCCTTAGACGCGCCGACCCGGCTCTAATTTAGCCTCAGATGTGAGAAATCACCTATTCTACAGTACACCATCAACATTGTTTGCCAAGCGCAGCCGTAACCGTAGGTGCAAAGCCGGGGTGGTGGTGTATTGTAGGCGCGTAGGGGTCTGATCAGCCCTGACAGCGGGTGTGGAGGTGGTTCTGGGATGCCAGGAACTGTTGTTGTCTCCTGGAGGTGTCGTCGGCCTAATTCTGTAGAATGTCTGCGGAGGGAAAAAAAAGTGCAAGAAAAATCCCCCCCCCCCCCGCGAACCTCAAACCAGCGACTAACAATAAGCAACGGTGATTTATTTTGTCACTTTGTTGTTCGGGGAGGTTTTTCTGTTTTTGTTTTATCCCCTGGGTGGTCGGTGAATGAGAAGATGAGGTGGAGTCAGTTTGAGTTATTCCCAGATCAGCTATGGAGATTGTTAAAATTAGAAGTAAACTCAGATGGAAGGTTTGAATAGAAGCAAAGGTTAGAAATGTATAAGAAATAGATGATGCAGAGGATATATCATGAAACCCAAACTGCAAAACACATTATCTCCACTCTAGTATATCAAAAAGTGATGCAGTGTTTTTGTTATTTATCCGAAACTCGACTATATTTCACATTTTGAAACAGAGATCTGAGTTGAATCTTGTAACTTCTTCTTTCATGCCTCACATATTTGTATCCACATAATGTCCTCTCCAGGCTGTTTCATTTTAATTATGACTACTTTATCTACATGCAGAAGAATTATTGGTCAGACTGGTGTTGAAGCTAGATGCAAAAAAATTAAGCCAAATCATCTTGATCGCCCCCTGGTGACTGGCTGCAGAATATAGGTCATGAACCCTCCCTTCTCCATGTTAGTGAACGGGCCGTGGACCAAACTAAAGAGTACCTGTCAAATAAACTCTGTTATTTCAGCAACTGATGTTTGTTTAAGTGTTAATGTTTCTGATAAGTTTGGTTTGAATCTGTTGATTCCATGAAAACACGGTGAAACCTCATGAATAACGGCTGAGACTGTTCTTTTCGGCCTCGATGCACCAGAATCACGACTGCACAACTTTTTCTTACCATAGATTTTTCTTTAAAGCAGCTCCAATGTTCTCCATCCAAGCATCTTCTTCAAATGCTTTTTAATATTTTTGTGTTACCATTATTTCACAGAAAATACAAAATATAAGAAAACAATTGCTGTTCTGCAGAAAATAGGTGAGAAAACGATATTTCTCAAGCATCTCTGTTCACCTCTGATTCCCTCTGACGGCTCAGACTGTCTCTGGGGAGGAGCAGGCCTGAAGACATGGTTGAACCTCCGCCCCCTGCTCCACCCACACATGCTCACACTGAACCCCCATTCCCAAAAATAATCAGCTTTGGGGCTTTGACCAGCTGGCCTCTGGTGCAGGGAACTTTGGGATTTTGCACAGCAATATGTGGTGAGACATCGCAACACATTAGGGCCTCCAGAGCTACATCTCCAGTAATCCCTGTGTTTTATTTGCTATATTTGTATATTTGATATATTTCCACTGCTGTTATACCCCCAGCAACATAAGGGGTTTGTCAATTTGTTGGACATGAGCATTTCTCCTCATGAAATTGTAAATTTACACTTAAAACTCAACTGGAAACAAGTAGCTCTGATGTTCTGGTGGCAAAGAAAAAAAGAAAACCTTTATAAACTAGATGTCTAGTTATCTCAATATTATGATGGACCCTAAACGGACATTTCCTTCAAGCAGGAGAAGCATACGTCTAACTGCTGAGCTGAATGATGGCTTCATTCCATTTTGATGTCCCAGTTCCAGGGTCCTGCTATTGTGCATGCTGGCTCTCTGGCAACGGCCCGCTGGAGCGCTTGAATGAAATAAAAGAGCCGTAACTGATGTTGTTTGTTGCACCTGACGAGTATAAATAACCATCCTTCGATTATCTATATCCCGCTTATTCTCCCAGGGCCGTTGGAGCAGCTGACACCGGACGGGAGGCAGGTTGGACAGGTCACAACCACATCACAGGGCTGACACATGGAGACAAACCTCCATTCATGCTCATGTTCACACCTACAGGCAGTTTAGAGTCATTCATTAACCCAAGGCATCGTGTCTTTGGACTGTGGAAGGAAGCTGAGGGATCCACAGGCACACGGAGAACATGCTAATTTACGTAGACGAGTCTCGAACCCAGAACCCTCTGGCCACAGTGGTACCTGCAGCATTGTCAGACATGAGGAAATAAAATCTCCAGCAATATTGTTTGATTGCAGTGTTCCCAGACAGAAAGTCAGAAAGAGACAATCTATAATACATCTGTCTGACTGTCTGTAGCTTGTTTTATCTCGAGAAGCATTCAACTTATCAGCTTCACACTTGACGTGTGTGTTGTTATGGGTGCAGAGAAAAGCTGTGACGAATAAAGTGCGATCTAGAGATGTGATAAATTCAATATGAATCATTTTGAATAAACAGGTCTTTACTCGCCGCGGCAGAAAACTGCAACCATCATCACCACAGGACAAACAAACAGGTTTAGAACAACCACTACTCGTACTGGGATCCCACTTCACTGAGGAGACGAGAGATGATCGAGATGGTGTGAACCACATCATCTTTAGAAACTCCTTCTTGTCAGTGTGCACCGCTGCAGCCTGGATCAGCAGCGTGGAGAGGTGTGAGCAGCGGGACTCTGACAGAAGCATTCCGTGAAAAATGACACATCTTGCGTGTTTCTACTGTTACGTGACCACGGAGCACCACCAGCAGATCCCATGCAGGGGGAAGAGACAGATTAAACGAGTCTGTCTTCCTCTCCGCCGCCGCCGTCTTGCTCCATTTAAACTAACCTGCTTCCTCTCAGACGGTTTGCTAACTACTTGACAAGTTATCAAACAAAGTTCTGCTCCTCACATGCGCTGGCCTTTTTTTGACCCCGAAACATGGAGCTCTTGTTTTGGGCTTATAAAGAAGGGAAGCACACATAGAAACACACTCACACACTGACACGCACACACACACGCACACACACACACAACCCCCTGGGCATCGTTAAGCCCTGCTTAGCAGCTCAGTGAGGCTGGCAGGCAGTGCTGCTGATATTCTCTCTCTTTTTTGGCTGCTCCCCTCTGCACGCTGCTCCAAATCCTACTGCTCTCTTTTCACACGTTTTATCTCCCAACTCAGGACCTACAGAATATATATATACTTTATATGAAAAAACAAACAGCGTGTAGCGGCTGAGGGATGAGTTACCCCGAGTGCAATCCTTGGAGAAGACAATGCCAGAGGGTCTGAGCAGAGCATGGCATGGATACCCTGAAAAACAAAGTGCTTTGACTTGGAGCCCGTCTTTTTGCAGCCACAGAAACACTTACTCTTTTCTCATGGTTTCTGTGTTGTTCCAAAAAACGTCATTGTCCATATTTTAAAGGAAACAGTACGAGAAAGACAACAACAATATCCATTCACTGATTAAGAATGAAGAAAAGGGAATTCAGTATCTCCACCATCAGTCCACTTATGAAACAACATTTAAAATCATTACATCCAGATTCTTTATTTTGTATTTGTACTAAATTTCACACACCTGTAAATATCAGTCCCCTTAACATGCATTGAGATCCATGCAATATTCCCTGAGAATATCCCACGGAGTTAAAGAAAAGGAAATCCTGGATCCGCTCTCTTATCAAGATCTGCTTCAAAATGGAATGGGCTCTTCCCTGACCCAAACCCCATGATTCCACCAAGTTTCAGATTAATAGGTCCAGTAGTTTTTGCGTAATCCTGTTCATAAACACACAAACAAGCCACAGGGGCACGCCACAGCTCATACCTATGTAAATGTAGGAAAGAGTAAATAAGGTGAGGTTAAAGCGTTTGATTATCAAACACTAAAATCATCACAGAACATTAACTAAAGAGCTGTGAGAGCAGGTCCTTCCGAACAACCACCACTCAAACTCAAAACCTTTCATAAAAAATGCAAAAGATAAAAACTAAATATTGTTCTTTCACTTCGAAAAACAGCAAAAAATCCACACAAACACAAATCTCCTGAGCTGGATTCAAAAAGGTAAAATAATTCCCTTCATTCCCTGATGGACAAGTGGAATCAAACAGCTTCTCCTGACCCGTCACCGCTCCATGTTGACCGGGGCAGAATTCCCTCGGTGCACCACTGTTGAACAAGCGCCATGTGTTTTTTGGGACATTTGGAGAAGCACGGACGTGGCTTCTACCTCCAGGTTCGTGTGGCTCCATTCACAGGACTCCGTGTCCGTGGTTCGATTCCACAGACGTCAGCTGCAGCGGAGGAGACGAGGCAGCTGCAGAGTTAACCTGAGTTCAGAGCAGCCATTTTGGAGTTACATAACCCTCCTCCTCCTCCGTTACCCCCAACACTTTGGCATCTTTCTCTATCGATTGCGTCCATTTCCCAAAGGCATGCCCCCTCCCCATCCCCCTCCATCCTTTTTTTTTATCTGTTTCATCCCTTTTTTGTCTCCTCCAGTCTCCCCCTCCCCCTTCCCCTCAGCCCGCCTCCCCCCCACATCCATCCCTGCACTTTTCTGTCACTTTTTCTTTTTTACTCCCTCAGCTTTTTTTCTCCCACTAACAGATACAGTACAGCCTCTTTTCTTCTGTTCTCTCTCTCTCCTCCCTACTCGAGCTTGCACCCTCTTATAAGGATTTGTAAGCAGGTCTGAGGTCATGACACAGATCAGTGGACGTGGTTCAGGAGGAGCCGACGTCGAGTTCGGTCCTGAAGGTTTGTGCCGCTCCGAGCATTCTGCTGCACAGCTTCCTCTGCTGCTGCCAAACATCCACGTCTCTGCAATTAAAGTGTTTAGTACAGATTTAAATCTTAAATCATACAATCTACGGCTGAAGCTATGAAAACAAGACCAATGGAAGATATGAAATTCCATTGAAGCTGAATCCAGAACAAAAGTTTTGAAGTCACAGAAAACCGAGAGGACAGGACACACAGCCACACACACTAAAACACACACACACCCTGGGGGTTCTGGACAATTCAATCAATTGTTTATTTAGTTCAATGGCGTTGACCAAAAAAACGCTCTCTCTCTTTTCATCCCTCAGTTTCAGAGTTGGACAGTAAACGCCACAGAACAGCTTCAGTATGTAGTTAACATACTACAGCTGCAGGACACGTGTGACACAAACCATTCAACCAGCAACCTAAACTATTATATAACAACACCAAATAATGACAAAAAATATTTTGTTTACATAAAGCTTTGGTTTAGCAGCATCAATTATCCCTCAAGCTCAGCAGGAGTGTGTACTTAGAGAAAACAAAGGAAATCCAAAGAGCTGCAGGCGATGTCACCATAGAGATGTTTGTGAGTAACCTTCAAGTGCCAAAATAAAAACAGTATTTATATAACAGCAGCTGGGAAACAAAATTCCAGTCAATAATCCAATAACCAAAAATCGTATTATAGTCATTAGAGTCATAATTTCGTTTTCTGTGCTCAGGGCCTACGATGGCAAAACAACTGCCTGGAGTTATTTCCCTATATTGAAATAGAAATCAATCAATATTCCGATGAAGTGTAATAAGCTAAATCAATATATTCAAGCATGAAGTAATTGCTCACAGGCCTAAAGACTCCATCCTCATACATACTGTTTCTGTATTTATCTCCTCATAACATTTCCTCCCGCTGAGACACCCACCAGCCTCCTGCCCACACGTGCACATGCTGCTTAATTTGAGTGTTATATGAAAATAAATGGGTCCCTATAGAGCAATAACAGACGGGATGCTGTGTGTTCAGACGGATATAAAAGGAGGGAGAGTATGGATGGAAGTTTCCTGGGGAATAAACATATATAGCAACTCCTACATTAAACAGAAAACAGCTATAGTCATATTTATATATGTTTGAGAATCACGTCTTGGTCTAATTGAGTAAAGATACCACACACTCACTCAAACATTTCCTTTTACATTTAACACGTAAACCCTGATTATTCTCAGAGAAAATTCCCGACAACCATCGCAACACAAACCTCACAACTTCCCCACAATCATTTCACACACTTTCATAATGTTATGCTAATGTAGTGCTAAAGTCTTGTTTACTGCGTCGGCTGATTTGCCAAAAAACACCCAAACAAAACAAAAACACCTACTGATTGAATTTGATTTACATCACTCACATTTAATATTCATTTCCCAATTTTTTTTAAAGAATAACAAACTGTGCATGTAATTCTATTTGTCAATTTTAAAGAAAAATGTAAGGACTATATATATTAGGGACACAGCACATTGGTGCAGTGGTTTTGCAGAAAGAAGGTTCCAGGTTCGAATCCCAGTTCGGCCAGGGTCTCTGTATGTGGAGTTTGTACATTCTCCTTGTGTCTGTGGGGTGACATTAATAAAGTATATAAATAACTAAATAACTCCATCCATCTCTATGGCTTCTCCTCTGAGGTGGTGGGGGGGGGGCTTGATGGACAGAAGGTCACCAAATCAAACCCTCACATCCAGGACAGCAAACATATATGAATACATAAATACTCGATTCATTTATGACATCCCATCACCCGTTCGTCCTATAAAAATCATAATAAATCGCATTAGGCGTCACACCACGTCTTACTGAAAAATCGAATCGTGAAAACCATGAACTTCCCCCTCAATGGTCGGACGTGCCGCTGGTGTCGTGCTGTGAACCACCTGAGCACCAGGGACTGGGATTTGCCACAGACTGGGATTTAACTGGGCTCTTATTCCTGGGATTGTCTGACGTATCCACGAGGGAGCCGTATTTTTCCGTACCTTGCAGAATCGATTCATCGCTCTATTGTGTGGTAAAAAATGAGCCGGTAATTAAGGCCGGTATAGCCGGGGTCAGGGGGCTATCTCCCTCAGCAGATTTCATTCTTACACAGCTTTTGATTCACTTTCTTCTTCTTTCGCGTATTATGTGATTGAAATCTTTTTTTGCTTTAGAACCTCGCTATTTCAATCTACCGCACATTGCCAGAAATAGGAATAACAAAGACGTGCAGCTTAGCACTTCACCGCCGAGGTTAAACATTTAATTTGCCGTGGAAATACAGATGTAGGCAAACCGTCTCCTCCTTGGAACTGCAGGCGAAGAGGCACGGCGGCTGTGGAGGAGGCAGCGGTTCGATGCCAGCTGAGACGAGGACATATACCCGGTGCCGGTGTCTCTTGCCTGATGCCCACAGACGCAGATGGTTTTGTGGCTGCGCGCCGAGCTGCCAGGAGCGAGCTGGCACAGCTGGTACACCCTGCAGAAGGTCTTTAATAACAGCTTGTGTATGGGCTCAACTGGATGCTCACAGCGCATCACTGGAAAAATTAAGCCTGTTGTGCTCAATAGGTCATTCATTACTTTGCCATTTGCATCTCTCGGCATTCGGCTGCTCCGCGGCGAGATGAGGAAAGTGTCACATGTGTCGGATAAAGAAATCTGTTTCCCCTTAAAGGTGCGAATAAACAGCGAGATCCACCGAACTCAACATTTTCAGGAGAGTCTCCTCTGTGGAAAAACAATGACAACAGCAACTGACTGCTTTGGTGATAACACCAAGGACGCCTGAAGGTCAACGCGGTAGTAATTTTCATGTTTTGATTTAATGTCCATTTGCCATATGCCATAACACATTACATCGCCTGGATTCTGTGTCAAATGTGGCTACTTGGGATGCAAAATAAATTTTTAGTTAAAAAGCTCGACGCAATCTCGTCTCATCAGGCCTCGTCATTGAGCAGCCAGGGGAGCCGTGGCCCAGCTGGCGGCACTGCAGCGGTGCCGGGAGGACAGCTTGCAGACAGACATATAGGACAGAGATGAGCAGGGACATAAAAAGGCCTTATGGCTTTATGATTCTTTTATGTGCTCGGAGACTCGCGGCCAAAACATGTCCAAACCAGTTGTTTCTGAAGGAGACCTGGTCGTTCCTCGAGGACCGAAGCTGCTTGATTGATATTAGGTTAAACACAGATAATGTTTTAAAGTTATTAATGGATCATATTCATAAGAATGAAAAGAATGATAAGAATGAACAATACATTTAAGCTGGTGGACCTAAATCTGCTTTGTGGAAAAGGAGTTGAGATGTTTGCTTTGCCTTGTTCAATGTGCAGTGATGCAGTGACTGTAAAAAATATGATTATTCTTACCATTAATATTACAAATGATGGATTGAATGAAACCTCTTGAAGGATCTGTGTTATCTGCTGGGGCTGATGAGCTCGACTAAAACCAGTAACAACACTCGAGTGAATCCATGCCTGAACTGGGCAGATGACAAGAAAAACCTTCGGAGCACGTCAGCACTCCATTATAGATCTTCACTTGTATAGAAATGTGGAATTGAATTCTGCACTAAGTCCTTTCATCGCCACAGAAAGAGAGAAAAACGAGGATTAAACGCCTCATCAACAAATCACAACAGCTTGGACCCGGCTGATGTCGTCCTTTGTGACAAATGTGATCATCAAACTGGTCAATTATGCAGAAAGAAATCTCCTGCGTTGCCCCGGCAGCACAAAGAGCTGATGGACAGTGGTGGGACCAGTAATCAAAATCTCAAACCCATGACAACCAGTGTCGTGATGACAATACTCCTTCACTACACATCTCAATTCCAATCGGCTGTGGACCGTAAAATTCTTGTTATTGTGTTCCTTAAAGAATAAAATCAATTTAAAAGGTGAAACTCACATTGAAATGATAGAAAAATATAGTTTGGAAAGATTCAAGATTCAAGAGTTTATTATCAAATGCACAATAATAACATTAAGCAGTCGCTGGCAATGAAATGCTTGAGTCACAGGCTCTGCAATGCTCAAGTAGATACAATGAAAAAAAACAAATTTGAATAAAATAGTATAAAATAGAATATAAAAAATTGTAAAATAGAAAATAAAAAAAAAATATATAAATATACATATATATATATATATAAAGCTGAATAAAAAACAATAGTGCAATTATGTGCATAGTGCAAATATGCCATGGTGTTGGTGTTGGTGTTTGGTTGATGATGTCAGTGCAGCATCATTCTTCATGATGCAGAATTATTTAATAAGAGAAAGGTTCATAACACATTCAGTCCCATTAAGAGTCTAACCCTGACCGAACCGGGATTCAAACCAGGAACCTTCCTGCAGGGAGGTGTCACTTCCATGCTGCTGTCAGAAACAATAAATACCGGGACACGTCCATCCAGCAGTAATCTGTTCCACTTGGCTGGAGCTGGTCCCATCTGGACACTGGACGAAGGGCATCCCCCCGTTTTATTATCTTTTATTATTACATAAAATGTGAGTATATAAATGGGCTCAAAATGTATCCCGCCACATTTGTTCTCATGCATTGTCAGTCCCCCCCCCCCCCCCCCCCCCCCCTCGCTCTCCCTCTCCCACAAACAGTGCACACATGAGGAGAGGCAAATTAAAGCTTCAAAGCTGTAAACGCAGGGAGAGATTGAAAAGGAGAGAGAGAACCCCCACCCCCCCCCCCCCCCTTCAGCGGTGTAATGACCCCCTGGTGGCTGTCACAGCTAGTTAGCCGCGCCACCATGACAGCTTTGTTAGGGTGTTCCATCTGTTTATGTGCAGGAATTCTTTTCCCATATTAAATCGACGCCCTTTCATTTCTATTTCAGTGATTATTTCACAGTCTAATGAGTTTGTGCATGTTTTTGACTCGTACCTGCACATGCACATCGATTCTGCTGCTTCTTCCCGCGTGTGTGTGTAGATACATTTACAGCAGGATAATAGCAGGTATCATGGGTCTGTATGTGTGTGACAGCCACATGCTGGTTATCCTGGTGAGGCAGCTCCCTCCAGTTGGGACCACTGAGACGTTCTTCACAGCCGGGCCCCGTCCCTGACAATACACATTCTCATCCCCCCCCCATAATCCCTCCATTTCTAAAGGGAGGAGAGGGAAAAGGGAGAGAGGAGTCAGGCACAGGGAAAGAAAAGGAGAAAGAGAAGAAGATGGGAGAGAAGGCAGGAGGGTAGGGAATGCTGGATGTGAGATGATGAGGGGATGTGAGGAGGGAGATTGAACAAAAGTGAGGGAAAGAGGAAGAAAGTCGGAAGAAAGAGGGATAAGCAAGTAGAAGAAGAGGAAAAAGGAAAGATGGATGTTATGTGGGGAGGTAAAGAAGGGGAACAGACCATTCTTATGAAGGGGGCATGAAGAGAAGGGAAAGAAGGGAATACGTCGATTTTACTATTCTAAAGAGATAAAAGAGGGAAACAAGATGGAGATGGAGAGAGGAAGATCTCACTGGTTGTGGTGACAGCTCTGGGGCTTTGTGAGCTTGCACTCATCACCCTGCACACACACACACACACACACACACACACACACACACACACACACACAGGATACACACTGCCACAGAGGGAATACTGCTGCACAGGAAGTGTGATGTCAGTTGACCCCAATATAAACAAAGAGTCACACAAACACACATCTACACACACACACACACACACACACACAGACACCCTGAGGGCACTTTGCAGAGCCCGTGCTTCCAATGGCAAACAGCCTGATACAGGAAACGACTAAGTACTAATAGTGTGCCCCGACACACATGCATTAACACACCCGGTGACACATGCACGTGCTTCCACTGACACACAGACGACTGAGTCATCACTGGAAATGAGACGTGGAAGTTTTTCCTCTGAGGGGGTGTCAGCGCACCTCTAACACAGGGAGGAGAGAAGAAGAAGAAGAAGAAGTGGGAACACAGAGAGAAAGAGAGGACAGAGGAAGGTAAAGCGAGCAGATGAAGCAGCGAGGAGGAACTCCTGTCACCATGAAGCCTGAAGCTTCGCTGAATAACAGGAGAAACAAAGGACGAGTGATTATTCAAGGAAACTGTCCAAAGAAGTGAAGAAGTTTGTTTCTTTTGAAAATCATCTGGACACATCTGTTAACATCACTTATAACAAAGAAGACAGTCAAAGAAATGAACTTACAAATATACACATTTACATACAAATTAATAAAAGTAATAGATAGATAGATAGATGGATGGATACTTTATTAATCCTGTGGGAAATTTAGATCATCCAGTAGCTTATACACTTAAACACATCACTGACATACATTCATAAATCACATACGGAAAACAAATTTACAGATACAGGACGGGAATGCAATGATGTGATTGTGTCAGTGTCCAGTAGGAAAGTGTTCTTGTGCTGCTGGAGTGGATAGTACAATAAAATGTATATATAAAAACAACAGAAAAAAAAAAATATATATAAATATATAAATAAATTAGAATATGCAGTGGTAAAGTCTGTGCATGGGGCTAGTATAGCCAGTAAAGGGATGGACAGTGGGTTGGTATATAATAATGAGATGAGAAGAGTACATTTCTTTTTGTTGATTCACAAATTAATCAACAAAAAGAAATCAACAAAAACAAGAACATTTTTTTTTAATCCGTTTCACTTCTTCAATCAGCAAAGCTTTTAATGTTGATAAAGAACTGATTAATGGAGCCAGGCATCATCACTGTCACTCAACCCGTTTTGGAATATTACAGTAACAGAATATGAATTTGTAGGAGATGAAAAGACCTTCAACGATCACTTTTCATCAAAGTACATTTCCTAAGATGCATCTTTCTCCTGCTGTTTGACTTTTTAAGAGCATCTCGTGAATTACACTGTCGTAAAGTAGTAGTTAATGCAACACATCTCTATTAAAAGCTGATTGTTATCTTGTGTTAGCAGTTCCTTTCTCTCCAGGACTAAGTCATCCGTGTGTCCAGTTGAATAACAGGTAATAAATGCAGATATAAATATATTATGAGGACTGTCGCTGACATTTCACAGAGAAATGCTGAGCGAAGCAAGAAGCAAGAAATTTACAGCACAAGTGCAGCAGCCTGTTCTGAACGTGCCTGTTTGCTTGGGATGGTTGAAACTTTCTTTTTCTCAAACTGTAAAAGTGACCTCCGGTAATTGAGATCTCTGAATGCATTTGTTAGATTTTGACAAGATCGAGTTATATTTCCTCAGAATTCTCTTGAATGATGAAACCTTATTGAACTGGTATTGATGGGAGATCTTCTAACAACCACTTTTCTCCCTAACATATGAAGGTTTTAATGGGAAATATGTTTAGTGGGAGGTGTCATTGCTGGATCAGATTCAGAGGCACCTCCTGGTGAACAAAGCCCACGAGTGTCACACTGGAAGCTGGGTAACACATCCACAGTGTCTCGCCTCGGGGAACAAAAGTGCTTCGGTAAAAGTTCGGTGAAGATTGTGGCTGTTGGTTAAATATAAATAAACATGTTGTTCCCAATGTCACGGTGAACTTTGTTTTATTTTTGTTTTGAACAAGACCACAGCCCCCCCGCAACAAAACAAAACCATTAAAAAGATGAATAATGCTGGAGTTGGCTTTGTTCTGGGAGATCAGATTTTGTAGACAACAAATTTTGTCTGGGGACATTTAGTATCAGCATATTTACGATCTGCCAAATCTGCGAGAATTAGCAACATTTCCTCATTATCGTAAAAGAAAATGAACTCTGGTCGTGTTTGCTGTTTAGCCGTATAAATTCATACAAATGCTGTTTCTCTGGAAGCGTGTTGCTGCTGAGGGGGGTTCCTCCATGTGACCTTTGACAATACAATGAGAAATCTCTCTTCTCATACTTCTTCATTCACTCTTAAATATATGCCACACAAATAAACAGTAATAAAGCTAATCCAGTTTCATTTTATGATAAACAGATAAACCAGGTAGGATGAACACAAAGTTTTCTAACTTCACTTTCAAAGCCCTGCGCACCAACCACTAAAATTTGACCTTTTATTTTAGAACAGTTTGAGGAGGACTCACCAATGATGAGGAATAATCCTGAAGGATCAACACAGGGAACCAACGCTGCACCAGTTACATTAAAGCTAATTTCTCATTGTCTATTGGATGGAAGACCAAGCAGCAGAGTCTGGGAGGAAGGAAAACTTATAAAACTTGTAAATTACTGAATATCGCATTCACAGTTAATTTATAATTGACAATAAACGTCTGAAGAGACACCTGATGGATACGCATCCCTGGAAAACAGTCTATGATTCATGCACTAATCTCAGACCGTGAGAATTCCTATAAATTTGACAAGTAGTCGTAAATATATCATCGATAGGTTTCTGTAATTTTTTACCAATTGAAATCTAAGTTGTTTTTTTCCCTCTATTCTCTGCACTCCCCGACATTAATAAAAAACTAAAGCCGAGGGAGTGGACAGTCCAACTTAAGAGACCTCGCCCAAACCCTTCCATTAAGTGCCACTATTGATCCTCACAGGGGCAGCGTCGCCTGCTATCGATTTCAACCGGCCGTGCAAGTAGCCAGAGGATCCTCTTCAGTTTCAGCTGAGTGCAAATCTGAGGGTTTTAAGTAAAAGGTGGGAAGAGGCCGTGCTTCTAAAATGACACGAGGGGGAATGGAGCGAAGGTCGGAGTTTTTACTCGTGACCTCGGGCGACCCCTGTTTCGTTACAGGGACAAATCACGAGTTGCGTTGACCCCTGTCTGCCTCTCAGATAAAATACTACACGGCAAAATCGCAGTTTGATGCAAGAAAATCCTTCACGCTGGACCTTTAATAAATCAAACCGAGAAGGTCCTCCCATAAAAAATACAAAAAAAACCTGCGTGCAGCTTATTACGACCCATGATTACATTTTAGTGTAAGGTGACATCTAGAGGTCGTGTTGGACAGCATCAGTCTTTACATTGAAGTGACACAGCTCTTCACTGGCTGCAGATGGAATGACTGGAGCAAAGGAGGAAGCAAGGGGACATTGGGTTTCAGTTTCTATATTAACCACAACCGCAAAAGTTCAGCAAATACGACGACAACGATGACAAATTACTAATTTTAACCGAAACTGTGCGTTCTTATTCGTATCAGAGGACAGAGAGAAGTGACCTGTGTGGTTGTTAGTGGCTGAATGATAATGAGATTCTGACTTTATTGACAATAGCATTCATTCACCTGTGTTAACATGTGGAAAATGTGCTTTTTAGTGACACACACCCTATGATGGAGACATTTTCATATTATGTGATGTTATCGGAATGTTAATTTGTAAATACTCACTGGAAGAATGATCTCATCACAAATGGATGTGATGACATTCATTTTCAAAGTAAAATGCAAGATTCCGATATTCTTTATGCATTAAAGTAAATTGTCTTAATGCCCTCAGGCAAATTAATCACAGTGATTCTTGTTTTCAGGTCTATAATGACATTGTCAACTATAGCGTGAGAACTGCTCTGTATAAAATATGATATAAAATCATACAAAAATAGTTAAGAAAATGTTCAAATACAAGTAAAAACAGAGTCAATAACACAAACTGTACACAGACACACACGGTTATGCAAAATGAGAAAGAGATGAGGAGAAAAGAAAAACTTGAGATGTAAACCGATCAATAAGGAAGCTTTTGAAAACCACAGAATGAGCTCATGAGATTTCCGATGCGGCGTTCGCTTAGTAAGCAAATCTGGGTGAGATGAAAAAATAAAAAATAACAAAAGAAATGATGTAATGTGTCTGAGTGAGGGGAAAAACTAAATAAAGAAACATGAGGTCATTACTGAGCATTTAATAGCTGCTAATCAGACAATATGTACATTGACTATCCAAGATCTAAAGTTTTTACCTTTGTTTTTACTTTTCAACTACTCCCACGTCACACATGTTGTATTGATAAGTGGTTTTAATGCTTTATTTACTTTATAATTATTAACATGTTTATTTATGATATATTGGAATGTGTTCTTGGCTGTCAACGTGAAGGAAAATGTATTATTTATTATTTAATTAATTAGTTTGAAGAACTTTGAAAGATTGTTTAATCACTTTTGACACCAAACCACCCAGAAAAAATACCATTGAGATGTTTGTATATAGTTACATTTAAATGTCTTCATTATTTATTATCTTTTATTTGTATTACATCTATCGTTATCAAGTTATTTCAATAAATCAATGTATTTTTCTATTTTCAACTAACAGGAATTGATATACGACATAAGATGATGAGTGCCAGATATTGTTCAGAAAGAGAGATGTTTGGAATATAATAATTTAAGCAGCAACAAAAAGTTTGTCTCTTTATCCAATATTCTTACATTGTATATCTGGATTTTTTCAGATTAGGTAAGTATGAATTACCATGTAGTTTAAACCTGAAACCGCCTTTGTGTTCAGCTCAGTGTCGCTCACACCCTCGTGGAGGTGAAGTGTCACATGTGAAAACAGACATTGAAGGATGTCTCCATCAGTGAAGTGTCTTCCTCACTCCTCTTTGTTCTCCTCTGAACTGTCGGGACTCTGGAAGCAGGTGCCGAGTTGCCGAGCCTCGTTCTGACTCTATTTGTGGTCACCTTGTCCCGTCCTCCCGCTGCGTGTGTTTGTGCGTGCAGCGGGGTTGTGTGTCATTGTCACAATTCAGCATTCTACTTTTTCTGCTATCAGCTCCCGGAGGAATACTGTTCCCCTTACGCCGAGTCCCAACCGTCCTCTCTCTCTCTCTCTCAGTCTCACACACACACACACACACACAAACACGCACACACACACACATACACGCACACACTCTCTTTCCGAGTCAAAAAGTCATTGCAATTCAGACCATGCTCTGTACTTGGGGGTCGTGACTTTCTGCTGTGTACATGGCCCAGAGCTATATAGCAGGGGAGAGAGTGCACAATCTCTCTCTCTCTCTCTCTCTCTCTCTCTCTCTCTCTCTCTCTCTCTCTCTCTCTCTCTCGCTCTCAAACACACACTCTCACAGAAACATATAGACAGAAAGACACGCACAGTTGCTGAATGATGTTTGAAATCCGGTCCCAACTTTCTCCTCCATGTTTCACCTCTTCAACCTGAGAACTGCACTTCACTTCGATCACTTCTTGTTCTTTCTCACTTTATTTCGGGGCATCAGCAGCGTTATTCACAGGCGGAGGAGTGAACTGTTTCTTACTCAACACATATTTCAAACGAGCGACGTGAGCTCTGAAGAATAAACCCAAACACAAGTGCTCTGCGGAGAATTTCCCCATAAAAAGTTAAGAAATATGGAGAGAAAATTGACTCTAATTGGTCAGAAATGTGTTTTAAATGACGCAAATGTGAAAAAGTAAGATTTACAAACGCGTGCAAATATTTGTGTTGTGTTGTGTTTCTGTCATTTGTCTCTTCTCACACCAACTGGAGCACATTGAGTCTGAATCTACTTCTTCTCTCCAGTCGCCGAACTGGTTGTTCTTTGTGGGAGCTTTTGATTTACTCTATGATGTCGTAAGGTCTTGACCTCACTGTGTTAGGTGCCTTGAGATTTGACTCTATACAAATACAAATTGAATTGAATTTAAACACATATACACTTATCTTATAGATATACATCATCTTTTTGACTTGCAGATCATGTAGATAATAATTTGTGACTCTTTTCTCCCCCATAAGGCCATTTGCTAAGTGAACGTGTTCATTGCTGCAACATTTATAAGACGGATTATCTTTGTTATAATTATAAATAAAGGAAAAAAACACACAGCGTGCGACATGAAACCATTTGTCTGCTCAGCAGGCAGCGCAGCTAAGCCTGAACAGATGTATTCTCCTCATGCTTTGGAGAAACAAAGGACCGATGACAAACTTCCCTCTTTACTGCAGATCCCCCCCACCCCACACCACCATAACCACCACCACCATCATAACCACTGCCTGATAGAGATGTCTGTCACACTGGCCAGACACCGCCCCCCTTCCTCTGGCTCCTCCTTTCTCTCCTCCATCTTTCTTGCTCCTTGTTCCAAACATCTCTCTCTCTCTCTCTCTCTCTCTCTCTCTCTCTCTCTCTCTCTCTCTCTCTCTCTCTCTCCATCTCTAGTTCTCATGCCTCTAATCTCCAAATTTACATCTTTTTTCTTTCTCTGCAGTGAATTTAATCAGACCACTCTGCACCCCCCCCCCCCTCATTCTACTGCATTTCTCTAAACCCGCACATCCTGTTGCCTCCTCTCCTCTCCTCCTCTCTCACCTCCTCATCCCGACGCTCTCTCAGCCCTCACTCTTCTTGTCACCCTGTTTCTCACTTCAGCCCTCTCATCCTTCCTCCCCCCTCCCCCTCCCCCCCCTCTCTCTCTGCCTGTATCTCACTCTGTCCTAGTTTCCACAGCCCGCGTTATGAATTATGTGCAACTCGCTCGCCTCATGAAAGAATCATCTTGGCCGATGAATAATAGATGCTGAGGAGAATAGAAGTGTAGGTTACAAACTGTGTTTACCCTCACTGCCTCATCCACTGCCTTATTAATTTCATCAGAGTTAAACAAATGACTGGCTGATCTTATCAAGCTGGTTGAAAACAGGCTGCGGTCTCAAATCCAGGGAGTGTACTGGGTCGCTGACTTGTACTGCTTTATTGATTTCATCATACAAAAGACTGAGTTCATGAAGTTCACTCACAGCATCATCCCAAAAAAATCTGCAGAATTGTGTCTCCCTGTCCTCCCTCGCTATAAAACTGTGGTTTTTCAGATTTACCAGTAAATGATAGATTAAAGTGCTCAGGAGGATTTAGAAATGTGTTTTACTCCTCTTTGCTTCTCGTTTAAACTGACGGCATGAATAAGTTCTTATCGAAGCATAGTTGATGAAAAACTCTGAGTGAACCAGTGGTGATGTAAAGTTTCTGAGCAAGATATCGAAACCGGTGTTTTACTGACGATATGGCGCCGTCTTAAAATAGCAGCTTTCTGGAAATCAAGGTTGAACAAGAAAAGAGTGATTTATAAATGCAGTGCACTGACATGTCATTAAGTGACTTGATTACCGGCTCATATGTTCTCAGCACTAATCCCAGTTCCTGACTGTGTTTTCAACCTTATGTAGAAACTAAAATGTCACTCAGGGGAGCGTGTATATGAAACCAGATTGAAATTCACTAGATCCGGATTTTTAGTTGGAATCGCAACAAATTGCAATTCCAATATTAAAGAAATTACAAATTTGGCTGAGTGGTTCTTCTAATTTAGAAACAAATTATTTCTTATTAGCCAAAAATGGTTGCCTTTTCTCTTTCTTTTGTGTGTAACCTGACAAAAGTGTTAGTTTCACGAAATAGCTTTAGTATTTTAACAATAGCAGTTGTATGGTTGTTGTAGCAAAAACTAAAACTAAAACTTTACTATCTAGCAGAGAGAGTGATCAGCACTGATCATCACCTTTGTGCTGCACTTAGTTATGTGACTGTACTTTTATGATATTGTTCATGTGTAACAAAGTTGTAAAACATGTACGTACAGATTATTAGGCTGCAAACTTCTTGCTCTTGGAGTATAACACCAACTCAATGCATGTTTTTCACACCTTCAGAAGTTGATGCCATTAGAAGAAAAAGAGAAAGCATGTGTTCTTCCCTCAAAAACGTGTTCGCCGACCTGAAGGACATCTGACCTAAAGCTAAAATGTACGTTTTCATAAACAATGTCCCCGTCTGATTGTCTGTGGTGTTCAAGGCTTCCTTGAATCCCCTTGAATCCTGCCGAAGTCGTGCTGTTTGACATCGTATCCCCAACGTGTTCTTTCTGGCTTATCCAATATATAGGTCATACCATCATGCATTTGTCATACCGTGTGTGTTCCACATCTTCCATTGAATATCTCAGTGATTCTCAGCCTTTCTTCACACAAACAGGACAAGGCTGTTATTAGGGGGGGAAAATGGATTCTATCCTGTGTACGTTGGGAGACCGGCTGGCAAGCAAGAGAGGAGGAAAAGAGCCAGGGGTAGAGAGAGTTGTGTGGTAATTATAGATCAAGAGGATGGTAATTCTACTGAGTCTCTATCCCTATAGGGTGGAGGGGCGATAGAGGGAGAGACAGCAGAGAGAGAGAGAAGGAGAGAGAGAGAGAGAGAGAGAGAAAGAGAGAGAGAGAGAGAGAGAGAGAGACAGAAGAGAGAGAGGTGAGTGGGCTAAGACGAGGGAAGTCGAGAGGAAGAGACGGAGGAAGAGGAAGTTAATGGAACGAAGGGATTGAACATTGAGAGAAATTAAAATAGTCATTTAGTTACATCTTCATCTTATACTACTTACTAAGGCAAACAGGTCAGACTTAGTTTTACCTTTACAATAATCAAGAATAAACCCCCAAAACATCTCAATATTGGCTTTTCTGAAATTTGCTGGGTGGCTCAGGAGGTGGAGCTCGTCGTCCACTCACCAGGAGGTCAGGGGTTCGATACCAGTCTATTCTGCATACCTAAGTGCCTTTGGGCAAGAGACCAAAGGCCATGTGAAACAGAGAAAGTGCTGTACATTGATCCACTGTGTGAATAAACAGATGTCCTGTAAATTCACAACGTTTACCATGTATTTGTACAGTAGGTATTTGTTTATAATGAAGAGAAATTATAGCAAAGACATATTCTAACTTTCTTTCTGCATTTGTTTTTCATCGGCCCGTGACTGAACTGATAAAAACCTGACAGCAGAAACCTTATTTGTGTCAACATTTACTTTTAAGAGCAACTGATAGTGGCTGCACCCGGTTTCCAGGATGTGATGAGCGTTCCAAGCTATAAAGTCATAAACTGTTTTCGCACAAGAACAATCCCCCAATAAAAATGAACCATTAATTTTCCAACGGATCATAAGACCAGCTTGTGCACTTGCAGGCACATTGGGTCAAACTCCTCTTAAAAGATCACTTTTCACTAAACCGACTTGTTCCTTCTCGGGCTGGACTCTGAAGTCAAATCATATGCACATAATGAGGATTAAAGGCCAAGTAGAAGAAAAGCACATTTCAAATCATTAGCAGCAAAGAGCACGACAAAGGAACATGCTGTGCTCTTCATGGTCACAGTACAAGTGCTGATAATGCAGCTGTATAAAGATTACTGGAAATGTATTGAAGCTCAACAACCAGACTGTTCCGGGCTCATGTGACTATTAACTGTGGCACCGCCCCTCTTCTCCTCATGAGCCTAACCAACACATCTCATTAATTCAATCCCTGCATGGGGCCTAATGTTCTGCTTCCCAATAATAACCCCGTTCCTTTTCTTTCTCCGTCTCTGGTTTGTTCACTTTGCAGAGAACACAGGAAAACTGCAGCTTATGCCAGGAGTGTTTTAAGGGACTTTGGGGGTCCCCGGGTGAGACGGAACCAAACCAACCCCCTCAAGAAACACATGTTATCAAGATGCATCACTCAAAATAATTCTCGTAGTTTGAAAACCATAAAAAATGCCTGTTACGTCTTCAACCAATTAGTAGAGTCCCCATTAGTGTCATAGGTGTTGCAGTCGATCATGGAATTTCAAGGGGTTCTCAAAGAAATTGTTTATGTGGACAATCAGCTGCTCTCAGGGGCCCCCTCTCAGTTCAGGGGCCCAGACATCTGCTTGCTTCGCCTAACCTGTTAGCGACGCCCCTGCCCTCCAGCCGACGAATTTTCCAGTAGACCCAGACTTTCCAGGATCATGGACGTGATTGACTGTGGGGTCCACATTGTCTCAGAGCTCATCACTGCTTTGTCACACCAGGGGAGAGCAGGTTAAATAAAAACGCCATCTCTCTGCGTGGGCGCTTTGAGGTGGGACGACATTGTGTAGTCTGACCCTCAAGAAGATGATTGATGATCATGTAGGTCCCACTCCACCTCTCCTGAGATGATGTGTAATTTACATTTCTCAAATTCGGGTGACAAGAAATCGTTTTCACTCACAAATGCGAGACCAAAACATCTAGAAGCTCAAGAGTAAAGTTATAGATCATATTTATACTTTAGCACTTTTCTGTTGTCTGATTTTAAAATGTGTGATTTATATTGTGTTTTTCTGATCCTGACGACCACTCAAAACATTTTAGAGAAGAGATTTGGGACTTTGCCGTTCATTGGGGGTTATCTTGGCTTTAGTTTGCCCAAGGGGACTTCGGCATGCAGAATGATAGAGAATCAAACTGGCAACTTTATGGTTGATGGGCCACACTCTTGGCCCATTTCTGCTGCGGAACGTCTAACTCCGATAACTTTTACACAGCAGTAAGTTTTCTAACTAATGTTTCACAGCTTGTATCACTGCTATCAGACAATAGATCCATTACGTGTCATCGATAGGTCATACAAGGTTTTCATACAAGTTGGCTGGCAAAGCCTGTGTTGCTGGGATTATTGAGTCGTTCATGTACAATTACCAATGAATTACAAATGAATACTTTCCTCATGAAAATAAATGTGTGTCGTAGACTTCTTCCCACGATGCAGAAATGAAGGCAACATATCTGAGATACAAATGTCGTCATCTTGCGCAATTGGTCTCGTAGCCTGGACAGTAGTGATAAGGGGGGGTTGCACCGGGATATGGATGTACGGAGGACAATATTAATGTTCGACCAATCGCAAGTCAGACTAAGGACGTTTAATTGCATCAAATAACTAATCAAAACCAAACCAAAAGAAAAATAAATACTTGAACACACAGTACATCAGTGTGATGAGAACAACCTAAAATGGCAGAAACCATCTATGAGAAAAGCCTGTTTGATGTGGACTTGTTAGTTCGGTCCGTGCCCCATCTGTCAGGTGATAGAGATGCTTTGGCTTTACTGTTGGGGAGCCGCCATGTCATCTGTCTTCTGGCCTATGGTGTGTGTGTGTGTGTGTGTGTGTGTGTGTGTGTGTATGTTTGTGTGTGTGTGTGTGTGTATGTTTGTGTGTTTCTGCCACATCTCTTCACACTCATTGCCGCTTGTCCTTCAACTCATCGATCTCGGAATTATGTTTTCTTTCTTTCTTCCCTTGAAACGGGTCCGAGCACAGAGCAGGTTAATGCGTTTTACACTCTAAATAAAGTGCTGATATTGTGTCCAATGACCTCTACAGTGTTGTCTATTAGATACAATAAGCTGGAGAGTAACATCACACTGCTGTCAGGGTATTGTGACGGATGTAGGGCACCTCTCTTTGTTTTTAAAGATCAGATGCTGCAAGTATGACGCAATTAAAAGTCCACCAAAATGAAACATCCTGTTTTTTATTTACTGAAATAAATTATCGCAAAAAACCTCCTCATCAGCAGGTGGTTCTCTGTGGAGTTTTAATAATATAATTAAATAGCATGAAATAAAATGATATCATATTTAATGATTATTCATAACATTATTATTTCAAATGTAAATCAAATATAGTCACTAAAATATCTTACTAAGAAGAAAAGTATTTTCTAGATTTAAATGATCGCAAAACTTCCTCATCGGGAGGTGGTTCTATCACCATAGCAACCAGATGCTAAGATTTGAAATGGAAGATTATTTTGATTGACAGGGACACTCCCTCACTACCTCCTTTGATGAACAGCATTTTGATAGGAGACCTCTGATTGGCTGTTGATTGCTTTAAATACTGTTAAAGTTCAAGACAGTTGCTACTGCACTCTGACCTTGACTGAGGTAAGTCATGTCTCACTCTCTCTCTCTGTATTTACCCAGCATGGTCCCCATTACAATTCAGGCTGATAATTTAAGTTTGAAATGAAACCCCTGTATAAAATGAAGCTGCTGCTGTTACATGTTGATAATGTGCTGTTTTCTGTTGCTTTTATGACAAATGTGGGAATATTGTAGCTGGCTTGTTTTGTGTTTTCTGCTGCTTATCTTAATGAGTGATATGTGTTAACGTGATGCTAAGCAGCGTTATGCTAGGCAGAGCGAGGCATTGTGGACAAAACACCTGTAGCACCAGGATATTTTCACATTTCACATCTTAGTCCAAAAAAACGATGTGATTGTTGTTACATTGGGAAGATTAACCCCAGTGTTTAACTTTAGTATTTAAGACAAAGTAAAAAAAACAACAACTGCCATCACTGCCAATCAAATTCAGATTCAAATTCAAATCAAAGCGTCTGTTTGCCATGGTGAGTGATGAGGAGAGTTTTCCCAGTCATTTATTTCAAAAAATGCTTTTTTTTACAAGTGATTTTTTTTTGGTTAATGTGGAGTTTGAATGTGTTGACGGTAGCTTAAGTTAATGCTAGGAGCAGGTGACATGAGGTGTGTAGCTCCTTTAAGGAAAAAAACGATCCCACTCCATTGGGTCTAATGTTATTTCAGAGAAAACCTTTCTGGAAGGAGCATCAACTCGCATAACTCGCTCACACGGCCCCATTTGTTTACTCTCACAAGTTTCAAATATATCTGTGTGTCCGGCAAAGTCTTGGAATTCTCGCGATGTCTTTATTTCACAGATAGGACTTATAGTTTCTGAATTATAGTTGTTTGAGTGGTGCACTCAGAGTTTAGTTTCTCTCTTCCCAGTGAGGAGAGAGCAGTTGCATTCAGTTGAGTTTCCATGGCAACCAGATACACACAGATAGCAGGAGGGGAGTCTCTCTCTCTCTCTCTCTCTCTCTCTCTCTCTCTCTGCTGTCTCTCTCTCTCTCTCTCTCTCTATCTGTGTCAATTGTTTTACATTGAATGTTTGATAGATCAAATTCACCTAAATCTTACACACTATTTCCTCCTGTCACCTGCAGACATAAAGCCTTTTGACTTGATCCAGACAAGAGCGGAAACTTCTTCGGAAAATAGTGCAGCAACTCTTCCAACAGCTTCTTCCACATATAGATCTTCTCTCTGTTGGAAACCATGCAGCAACCAGATGTTGTGATGAGCCTCAGGACCGAACTCCTCCGAGCCAACAAGAAGATCATGGCTCTTAAATATGGAGCCGAGTCTCTGAGGGAGAGGATGTGGGAGCTGGAGAACCAGCTTAAAGACAGAGAGGATGTCATAAAGATGGCGGTGGAGAAGGAGAAGGAGAAGGAGAAAGAGAAGGAGAAGGAGGTGGAGAAGGAGACGGAGATCCAGGCTCTGAAGGAGAAGGTGGAGCAGCTGGAAAACCAACTGAAAGACAAAGATGATGTGATAAAGATGGCGGTGGAGAAGGAGAAGGAGACGGAGACGGAGAAGGAGACGGAGAAGGAGACGGAGACGGAGACGGAGAAGGAGACGAAGACGGAGACGGAGACGGAGAAGGAGAAGGAGACGGAGACGGAGACGGAGAAGGAGAAGGAGACGAAGACGGAGACGGAGACGGAGACGGAGAAGGAGAAGGAGACGAAGACGGAGACGGAGACGGAGACGGAGACGGAGACGGAGACGGAGAAGGAGAAGGAGACGGAGACGGAGACGGAGACGGAGAAGGAGACGGAGAAGGAGACGGAGAAGGAGACGGAGACGGAGACGGAGAAGGAGATCCAGGCCCTGAAGGAGAAGGTGAAGCAGCAGGAAAACCAGCTGAAAGACAAAGATGAAGTAATAAAGAAGGAGGTCAAGAAACGGCGTGCTCGCCTCAGGGCCTATCTTGACTGCTTGGCTGAGCTCAGTGACTGTCAGGCGAGGGCTAACATCATGGAAGCAAGTCTTCACCAGGAGCCTGCACCAGGAGCCTGAGACAAGAAGGAGCAGTGAGGTGGAGGTCAACAAGGAGAAGGAGAACGAGAAGGAGACGGAGACGGAGACGGAGACGGAGAAGGAGAAGGAGACGGAGACGGAGTCGGAGATGGAGACGGAGACGGCGACGGAGACGGCGACGGAGACGGAGACGGAGACGGAGACGGAGAAGGAGCAGTGAGGTGGAGCTCAACAAGGAGAAGGAGAACGAGATGGAGACGGAGACAGAGACGGAGAAGGAGAAGGAGAAGGAGACGGAGAAGGAGAAGGAGACGGAGACGGAGACGGAGACGGAGACGGAGATGGAGACGGAGACGGAGAAGGAGCAGTGAGGTGGAGCTCAACAAGGAGAAGGAGAACGAGATGGAGACGGAGACGGAGACGGAGAAGGAGAAGGAGAAGGAGACGGAGACGGAGACGGAGACGGAGAAGGAGCAGTGAGGTGGAGCTCAACAAGGAGAAGGAGAACGAGATGGAGACGGAGACGGAGACGGAGAAGGAGAAGGAGAAGGAGAAGGAGACGGAGACGGAGACGGAGAAGGAGCAGTGAGGTGGAGGTCAACAAGGAGAACGAGAACTATTTGACAGAGCTGCAGAAAGGAGGAGGCCGAGATGAGCTGGAGGAGAGAGAAGAGGTGGAGAAGCACTTACCTCACCCGTTCCTTCCCTCCTTGCCCCCGCCGCCCCTCACCCTTTTCCTACTCCTCAAAACAAACCCCTCCCCTTTCCCCCTTTGTACATATTTTAAATCATTTAATGTGTTGTAAGTATGTTTTTGAATAAATATAACTAGTACAGTAACATCTGCCTCTGTTCATTCATTGATCAATTAACACAGTGTTGGAGTGAAACTTTTACATTTGGTCAAATATATATTAATTATGACAAGAATACAATAATAATAACAATTAATACAAGGGAACACAATCCACATTCCAGAGTAATAAAGAGTCCAGAGTAAATGAGTTACCGGACATGAAACATGCATCAATCAGAGAGTTGATGTAGTGGAAGCAGAGTTTGAGTGCAGGCCCCAGCTTCAGGTTCCTGGTGCTGACCAGGAGATCCTCGGTGAGTGAAACTCCTCAACCACAACTCGACCGCCTGGAGAAAGGAGAAGAACAAATATAATCCCGTCCATTTTGATAAGGGCAGATATTTGACTTGATTTATTAAAAGCTACAACTACAATCACATGCCTCAACTGATGTGATGATTTCTTGAGTAATTTATATATTTTTCTAGAAAATAAATGAATAAACGCCTTATATATTATACAGTTCAGATTATTTATAACCTGCACCTCAGTCTTTTGTATTTAATGTGGCATGTAAATCTGAATATTAGTAGAAAACAGCTTCACTGTTTCCCTGTTTTTGGGGCAACAGGAGGTTCAGGCACCTGGTTGTGTCGGGGCTCAGCCCATCCTACCCAAGAAGTCCTGGGATAAAACATCTTATTCCAGGATTTACTATGGCATTCAACTTGTGCTTTCCCTTTGTACAAGATAAAGGGAAATAACATAAAGGAAAAAGATAAATAAATGGCCAAGGGAGCATAAAGGAAACGGAGTTGGGTGTCCATCAGGACAGAATTGAGTGAAACAACCATTAAATCATGAAGGGAGAGAGAAGGACAATAAAAAAAGAAAGAGGTCCGGGTATAAAGGATGGAAGAATGAGTCGAGGGCGACACTTGTGAGAGGGATGGGAAAAGCAATAAGTGTGAAAGCAGCGATACAGAGGTGAAGAGAAAGAGGTAAAGGAGAAACAAAATGGGAGAAAAAGAAAAAAAGACAACAAAAGTAATAGAGACGGAGCAGAGCAAACAAACAGAGAGAGATTGGCCTCCCTCCCCTCCTGTCAACTCAAGATATTGAGAGATGTCTCAATATTGACTCGGCGAGCTGCACACAGCCCAGTCTCCCTGGCTGGAGTCAGTAAAGCACAGGCTGCATCCACACTTAAAAGCTCCAACACCTCATTGATGTCTCCATCCCTCCAAGGATCGACATCAGGACAACGCTTGAAGTTCGGCTCTTCTTCAAACTGAATAGCAGAAGTTGTTTTACCTCATGGGTCCTGGACATGAAGAGCAGATCTGTACTTCACCTCTCCTCCTCAGAAGCAACCAGCGTCACAGACAGGGTTTTCATGCTGACATTTGACTCTCTTCACTTTAATGTTGGATACTGAATAGTAGCTTGAAGATATTGGTGAGATAAAGCACTAAGAAAGGAAGATGTGATTTCAATCAAACGTATCACGTGTCCAAATCCTAAACAAATTCTACACTGCATTTCTTTGGGCCCTGAGAAATAGGTATGAAGCGAAAGGATGAACAGTTCTTGAGATAGGTGAGCCAAAGACAGACAGACACAGATGTAAGAAATTATTGGATAGATAAGATTTAGGCTGTATCTCACGTGTTAAGAGTAATTCAGATATACTGCAATTTATTGAAGTTACACATTTGAAAGTGTTTTTTGGAGTAGTCTTGGCAAAAGAAAGACACGGACATCATTTAATGATTGACGAAATGTATCAGCTACGCCTAGAATAAGGTAAGAAGTGATAATAAAGTTATATAATGATGTATCTGATAAATAATGTGCAGCTGATGGTCTCATTGTTATCTCTGTGAGAGCTGATCTGCATCCTTTTCATTTCTTTCTCATAAAAGCACAAAATGTCTACTTCAAAATAGTTATTTTTCGTTCTTCAGGAATGTTTTCAAATCCAGCTGCCTTTCAGTTATGCACTTTGATGGGATTTGTCGATGAAAACACCCACAAAATATGTATTCAGCCTTGTCTACATGGTGTTATTGAATAAATTACGATTTATGTAACAGTTTTATATAGATTTCTTTTTTCTCCGGCCACTAGCAGCTGATGTCTTTCACCTCCTCGCCTCTCCTTCCTCTCTTCTCCCCTTCGACTGGTCAGCGCCTCAACTCTAATCCAATGGCTTCATTAAATGATAAAGAATGGGTTTAATGAGCATCCCTGTCCATTCACAGAGAGGTGGGGACGAAAATACAGAGAGGGACCTAAAAAAGAGACAGAGGAGAGGACGAGTGGAGAGAAACGGAGAGAATAGGACGAAGGTTCAGAGAGTTACAGCTGCTATGAGAACAGTTAACAGAAGCAGTTGTGCAGTTGAAGCCATTAAAACATCATTTCTCCATACATCAGTAAGTTGATGAAATAACAATGTTCAATATCCAAACTCGGTCTGTGCTGAGTCGCTGCAGGTTAATTTGCGTCTTCAGGTCATAAAGGTCTGCAATCGTCAATGCACGCTTGATGTCCCCCCAGCCAGACCATGAAATACCCCAACAGTCTGGATCTCAAATGATAACACACTCATTATTATAAATCCAATTCTCATTGTCAATACTAATTAGCAAAGTTTGACAGAACTGTTACAGGGCACAGAGCTTTAAACTTGAGGGAGGTGAAAGGGTTCCTGTGGCTGGAAGGGTCTAAAGTTTGTTGAGCAGGTTGTGTTGCCGATGTAATTTGTAATATTTATGAAGGGTATAGTATACACTGCACATGGGGGTCGACAAAGTTCATTCTCCTGCTCACAGTTACTGTAAAATGGGAGTTGAGACATAAATAAATGTGAAAGTTCACAGTTGCACGTGTGATGAGCAAGTGACTCATGTGACTCAGCAGAACTGATTAAGACTGAAGAAGCTCGGTGTCGAGACAAATTCGAAAATAAGAAGTGTAAAGGTTTAGCTGGAACATTTCTGGTGTAAGCAGAGCGATAGCTGACATGAATATGTGGACAGGTTTTCAAAAAGGAAAGCAACACAAATCTTTTGTGGAGCAAGAGACACAAACATCTTCAGCAGCAGCATCTCCGACTGTGTCATGAGTTCAAACCACAATGGGTGATATGACAGCTCCTGATACATGAAGCCAAACACTTTGATCATCCCCCTGGTGGCTGGTTACAGTATAGATCATTAACCCTGACGCCTCCATGTTAGTGGATGGGACAAGGGCCAAACTAAAATGTTATGATAAATTGGTTGTGGTCGTTTTAGTAGTTTTTACCACACTGTTGTCCAAGTGCTTTTTTTCCAGTTAAGATTGGGATCAATTATTTGTCAGGTGCTATTCAAACAGGACGTCATGATTGACAGCTGAGACTGACTCGCGATTGGTCGAGAGCATGTATCGTCCAGTCTTTAAAAAAAGTACAAAAGGAGATTGCGAATCCCTTTTGTGCGAAGTCCCCAAAAAAATGTAAAGTTCCAAAAACAAAAATTATCTCAAAAGTTCAACATATAACCCGGACCATGTAACTTGGCGTGATCAAAACAATTTTTTTTATTTTTTATTCAAGAATAAGTTTTTTTTAGAACTATCTAGAGTGCTACAGGCAAAATAAAGCTTAAATTGTTAATATTTTAATCACAGTTTTTCTTTTTGGGTCCACTTTAACCAGTAGGTAGTTGTGGGGCATCCATCCTCTCCCAGCCTTTGTCAGTATACACTGTACACGCACATGCACTGTGTGTGTGTATGTGTGTGTCTGTGTGTGTCTGTATGATCGCGTGAGCAGCCTCCGATCCTCCTCTCTGCTGCGCTGCCCACTTAAAGCCTCTCAGCTTGAAGAACTCTCACATGAAGTTTGTTGCTGTCACTCGATGCACCAACAGACAAGCCTGCTGTACCAACAGTTCCCACGCCAGACCAGCACGCACACATTCCCATGTGGGGACCACTCTCTCGCCCTCGCTCCCTTACACGTGTCACTCTTCCTCAACCCTCTCCCTTCCCTTCCTTTGTTGGGCGGGGGGGGGGGGGCTTCAAAGATCAGGCCGAGATATAAAAGGACAAACGGTGCTCATCATTTAAACATAACAGTCAAATCAGCATCGGTGAGGATGGGCCGGGTGAACAGGGGTGCGCTCGATTCGCTGGATGACAGAGCAGCTGGCCTGAGGTAACTCCCGTGGCCGCCATGTTTGCGTGCAAACTTCCACTTAGTGTTGATGTTCACAGCAGTGTAAACGCACAAGCCGAGGCCTCAGTGTGTGTGTGTGTGTGTGTGTGTGTGTGTGCGTGTGTGTGTGTGCAAGCGTGCCGGATGGTGCCAGTGTTTGTTGGGCTGTGCGTTCGCCCGAGCTCATATTTTATTGACGTGTATTCCTCGGAGGGCGGCTAAAGCTGGCACTGTGTGTGCCTTCAGAGAGTTGTGTGTTTTGGCTGAGGGGAACTGTAGCAATCACACACAGATAAAAACATCACAATACAGAGAACAAGGATACCTCAACATAGCAACAGAGGGAGGGAGAGGGAGAGGGCTGGGAGGATGTGGTGAGGGTGCACGCACACACAACCACACACACACACACCCACACAGACACACACAGACACACACATGCTGGATCAGCAGACTTGTGTACCGATACAGGATTTTGCAGTTACAGGAAGATGTACATGTGCGTACTGTACACACGCACACAGTTACATGCGCACACAATCACAGAAGTCAACACATTTAGAGGAAGGACTTTTTCTTCATAAAGAGATGCGAGTGCACGGACACTTTTTATATATGTGCACCAATACATTAAATTAAATTCATATACTGGTACTTACCGAATATGATCTGTCTAACGAAAATAAATCTTTTGGCTGCATGAATGTGACGTTTCAAGCATCTCTCCTCTTTTCTCCTCTTTTCTCCTCTCTTCTCCTCTCCCTCTCCCTCTAACTCTACCTCTAACTCTTTATCTCCATCTCAGCTACTTTGTCCTCTCCTCTCCTCTCCTCTCCTTCTTCTTCTTCTTCTTCTCCATCTCCATCTCTTCATCTCTTCTCCATCTTCTTCCTCTCCTCTCCCTCTAATTCTTTATCTCCATCTCAGCTACTTTGTCCTCTCCTCTCCTCTCCTTCTTCTTCTTCTCCATCTCCTCTCCATCTCCTCTCATCTTCTTCCTCTCCTCTCAATCTCCTCTTCTCTCTTCTCATTTTCCTCTACCTCTTTGTCCCCATCTCCTCATCTCCTCTCCATCTCCCTTAGCCTTCCCTCTCCTTCTTCCTCTTCATCTGTCCTTTCCTCTCCTTTTACCTCTCCATCTCCATCTTTCCTCCTCTCCCCAGCTCACCTCCTTCCTTTCCATCTCCTCTTCATCTCCTTCACCATCTCCCATAATTTCCTCGGCTCTCCTCGGCTCTCCCCCTTCCTCTCCATCTCCTCCTTATCTCCTCTCCATCTCCCCTCATTGCCTCAGCTATCCTCTCCTCTCCTCCTTCCTCTCCATCTCTCTTTCCCTCTCATTTCACCTCTCCATCTCCATCTTTCCTCCTCTCCCGAGCTCGCCTCCTTCCTCTCCATCGCCTATTCATCTCCTTCTCCATCTCCCCTCATCTCCTCGGCTCTCCTCTCCTCCTTCCTCTCCATCTCCTCTTCATCTTCCTCTCCATCTCCTCTTCATCTTCCTCTCCATCTCCCCTCATTTCCTCTCCATCTCTTCTCACATCTGTGATAGCAGCTTGGTGCAGCCTCCTTCCTGAAGCCTCATATAATCACAGCTAATAGCTTCATTCTTCACAGTATTTACACGCTGGCTGAAGAAGGAACCTGCTCCCGTCCTGAGCTGAAACCATAACACACTCTTGTGTTTCCTTTGTCTCCTTTGTCTCTATCTATACCTCTCATCTCGGTCCATCCTCACTCCTCTCCTCTTTTATTCATCACCACTTTCCTCCTCTCACTCTTTGTGCATCACCATTAATTGAACTGGCCAACAAAAAGAGAACACATGAATTAATTCGATTTGATCAGTCATTAATGGCCGCTGTCTCCTTGTCGTTTTAAGGACGACACACATGCACGCGAACGTGTGTGCACGCTTGTGAGAGTTGTGCCGCTCTCAGCGGTGCTTTATGAAGCTGTCATCAGCAAGACACAAGCAGCAGGTAATCAGGGTTACACAGGACGGGAGGTGAACGTGCACATCTGTGTGTGTCCATGGTGCATTGGTGCGTATACGTGTGCACATGTGTCCTTGTCATCTTAACCTAGCTGTTGATGATGTCTCCAAACGGAATTCACGCACAGCCCCAGAGATAATTTCATAACCAAACTCTTAAAGGGAAACAGGTAAAGTTTTAGATTAAAAAATAAAAAAATTAACTTTCCCAGGCTTTGGTGGAGGAACACACATCTTCTAATGGCCTGACGCTCAGTATTGACGGAGCTTTGATATATTATTTGTGCTTCCTTTGTGAATTCCTGATGTCGAAAAAAGCCTTCATATTAAAACAATGTACAAAATGAATCAAAGCATTTCTGTGGCTCAATTTTCGACGACAATGTCCTCCTTTAATAAGGTGCATTCTCAGAGGGGACAGATAAATACTGCTCTGAACGCCTGGACAAACCCACCCTGGGAACTTGTGGCGATGTTTCTATTAAATATTATCTCATAAGCAGCTTTGTTTAAATGTTTCCCTTCAGTTGAAAGTCATTGGGTTTGTGCATGAATTGAGTTTTGACCCCATTAAACAGTAAAGCTCATTATACACGAGTCAAGACAGTAATTTATCATAACAATAAAAATCTATTTGCAAATATTGGAGGATGTGATTCTAGTGATGTGAAGTTAGCTCAAGTTATTCAGCTGTTACTTAATTTGACATCCTAAAAAAATCATATTAAATCATATTGTAGATTAATGCAAAACTGTGAGAAGCCAGTTAAGAGACCCAACTGGGATTGCTGGTCCCAACCATCGCTCTATCCATCTAACCATCAATGATGTCATGGATCTGGTTCTCTGACTTCCTCCCACAGTTGAAGGACAAGCCTCCATCCACGCTTTACATTGTAGGGCTGCGCGGGGAGGTTGGAGCCAATCACCAGGAGACACTGGGCGGGAGGGTGGGGGGGTGAACCCTTTGACAGATCGCCAGCGTATATCCCAGGACTAACAACCTTTGACGCCAACATTCACACCTACCCCACAAGCAGGAGCACCCAGAGAACGTCCATTCAAACATGGGGAGAACATGCAGCTAAAGGTTAATTGGAGGTTCTGACATTAATTGCCCGTGGGTGTGAGCGTGAGTGTGAACGGTTGTTTGTCTCTATGTGTCAGCCCTGTGATAAACTGGTGACCTCCACGTTGGCGAGTCCCCGACCTGCTGCCCAATGTCAACTGGGATCGGCTCCAGCCCCCCCGACAACCCTCAGAGGATTAACAGCATGGATAATTGATGGGTGCATATTCAAGAGAGCTGGCTACTTTGTCCTTTGTCTTTAAAGCCTCCATTTAGTAAAACTAGAGGCTGAATAACCGAGCACCATTTATCATTTCAAAAACAACCTCAGAGTTTGGAAACTTTTCTCACCCGAGCGCGAGAGTGAGATAAATTATGAAAAACATAACAATGGCAGCCATTGTGGCAAAGCAGCTAGAGCCATCCCGGATGTCAAAGTATCTGCTATGATGAATAATATCTTCATTAATCACAGTAATGGCCGTAACACCACCTGAGACAAACAGGGCAGCTGGTAGGCCAGGCACATCCAGCCTGACCAATAGGAGCTGTGTATACTGAGGAGGCCAGGGAGCGGCCAATCCTCAACTGTGATTATTCTCAATAGAAGTCTCATCTGTCAGCACAATGACCTGACCTCCATCCCGTGTGTCTGTGTGTGTGTGTGTGTGTGTGTGTGTGTGTGTGTATGTGTGTGTCTGTGTGTGTGTGTGAGATAGGGAGAGAAAGAGCAAGCCACACAGGAGAGGTACAGCACAAGAGATGGATTTGGAAGATGACGTGAATGGATGAGGCATGAATGGAGGTCCCAGGGTGGGAGAGAGACATGACACCTCATTATTCAGATCTCGGCATGTGTGTGTTTGTGTGTGTGTGTGGCGACGGAGGGCAGGGGGTTCAGGGATGCCAGATGTCTCATGAATTCAACAGAAAGACACGAGCACGGCCTCGAACCCCCCGGCCGACGTGTTTGTTCACATACTGTTGGTGATTCTTAAATGTTGCTGCACGGTTCACACGATGTTCACAGCTGCTGCGCTTGGCATCGAACTTTTCCAGCCTATGGAAACATTTTGAAAGAACAGGTCTCTCACGGTGCCTCGTGCACAGCTTATCTTGTATTGTCATGCAACGGCATGTGATCAACCAGATTTCGACTGTACCACTCGGTACCAAAGACAAACCTCTTTGTTTTTTTTGGCTTGTTTACTTTTGAGATTACGCAGATATTAAAATGTGTTGTTGATGCAAATTCGTGGCACTGCAGGATAATACAAGCGGCTCTGCTCGCGGGGGACAGGTGTGAAACCATCTGGATTTGTCAAAAAATATCAGCTTAACTTTCGACAGTCAACACAGCTGCTCAGAATCTCAATAGCATCTCAGTAGCTTCTCCTACTGGAGGAGGACCGAGGTGGAAAGTGTGAGATTCTCCAATGTTTCTTCAGCACATATCCAGTACGGCTTACAGTACATGGAGGCTTCACTGTCTGGCTGATGTGCATTTACAGCGCGTCAGCACAAGCAGGGGCTGTAAAGACTCATAGTTAACACTGTGATTTGCATGATCCTCCATCTGGTGCGGAGTGTCGTTAAAAAAGGGAGAGAGAGAGAGAGAGAGAGAGAGAGAATAATACGGACGTTTGTTTTCTGTACCGTTTCTAGAGAAACTTTTAAATAAAATAAATAATTTAAGATTTCATAGTACACTTTAAAATATATAATCATGTAGTAAAATAATGTAGATATAGAGCGTTTGAAAAAAAACGGACAAACAATCCAATAATAATACGTTCCGACCACATAAGTGACAACGAGCTGCTCCCTCTTCATCTCTTTGTATACGTCATGACATAAACCTTACGTTATGTGTGTTTGTATCCATATCAATAATCAATAACTGACTTCCTCTCCTGGGCTCTTTGACGCCACTTGACCTCTCACCTCAGCAGTTTTCCACTCAGGGAGAATGAGAGGTGTCAGAGCAGCTTGTTCAGGGACCACCACGTCACCATCAGTTAAAGTGCAGCATCATAAAGCTGCAAAACCTGAGGAACATTAATCTGATGGACACACAAAAAGTTACATTTACATTCAGTGGTGTCTGTCACCACAAATGCTGTGTTTGTGTATTGTTGTGGTTTCCTTTAACTGTTGAATGCATCCCTAACTTTGTTAACACATTGACACACAGTAAGATCCATACATCACTTCCTTAGATAGACACATGAAAACAGGGTGGCTTTAATATGCAGGGCTCCATCTTCTGTATTGTAGATGATTATCCATTTATATTCCAAGCGGTAGGAAGCTATGCTATCTATATACGTTGGGGAGTCTGGATAGGATTTATCTTGACTTACTAAAGTTATAGTAATTGAACTGGAGTGATGCAAGATCCCACGTTGTGAATATTAAAATGGTTCAGACGGCCATTAGTAGAACCCCCCCGCCTTCACCTGACCCTAATTGATCCGGTGTCAGCCAGGTAAACACGGTGTCTCCACCCGACCTGGTCTCCGGATCCAACCGGGGGCGAAGCGGAGCACCTCAGGGCGAAGCAGACGAGCCAAGCCCATGCATTATGAATGAGGGCGGCAGTCAGCCGGTGTTGGATCGATCGGAGGTTCTGTTTTTACAGTGCAGCAGGCAGTCGGAGGGCGCTGGTAAATACACCCCAGAGACACATTAAGAAACGGGTTTGATGGATGAGGAGAAACAAGAGAGACACTGACATCACGGAGGAGATTTTAATTGTCGGGGAAAAAAACTTTTATGAGTACATTGTTAATTTGAGTTAAAGAATAAAAGTTACAGTTTTCATTCATCTTTAAAAACGTGATCTGAGACTCGAATGCTTTTGCTTGTGTATTTTTACACACAGATAATTGCAAATAAAAAGCATTACGCTTATTCTTTCTCAACATAAATGAGTGAATTTAATTTTGAGCTTAAATTAACTGCGTGTTAAGTGTAGTATTTCATTGCCCTCTGCAGGCTAATACAAACCACACATAGAGCTGTAATGCAAAGGTAAAAAATAATTGTGTAATTGAATGTATACTACTAGGTAGGATTTAAAAGCTTAATTCTCACATTGTGTTGCTGTAGCTAATTTTTCCCTTTTCAATGGAGATCTTCATTAGTGATTAGGTAATGGAGAGTGACGAGTCTCTGAGGGACCATCCCAATCTTCAACACACACACACACACACACACACACACACACACACACACACACACACACACAAACACACACACACACAGACACACACACACAGCCCTTTTTTTCCTCTCCAAGTCATACAGGCTTGCCAGCGATGTCTGATACACATCTCACCGTATGCTTCACCATCTGGGGACGCTTTCCTCCTCCTTTTGTTTCATCCCTCGATCTGCTTTTTCCCTTTCATCCCATCCCCTCCTAACTTCCTCTCGGTGTCTCCCCCCGTTTTCCCCTCATTTCCTGTCATCTGAGGGGAGTGTGAACTCTGAATTTCCTCCACCGTGAGCTGTGCACGGGTCTCAGGTGAGCGCTGGCTCCTCGTGCCGGCTCGGCGACTGCCAACGAGCTCTCGCTTTTCCCTTTGTGAGGCCCCTCTGTCCTTTTTTCTCTCTTTCTGGGAACATGTTAATTGCTTCTGGACTCCGATCAGTGTTCATTAGATAGGCATGTATTCACCACAACAGATGCTCATTCACAGCCTCCCTCCCGTTTGCTGGCTCGTTGCTGCTTTATTCAAAGAATTCTATCAGTGGACGTCCACTTGTGTAATTGCTTCTCATTTACCGCCTGGTTTCTCACATTTATGTCACCAGACGAGCTCGTTGTGTGAAGATAATGAAGCAATCGCAACAGTTTTCTCCTGATTATGTTCCGATCTAAACAAAATTAGCTTGATATGTGTGAAAAATATCGTAAAACACTCAAAACACTTGGCGTCAGCTTTGTCCTTGTTTGTCATTAAACAGGATATATATGAGAAGCTTGATGTATCACATTTCCACGACCAATTACCAGACGTTTGATAGCATCGAATTAACAGTGTGCATAATTGATGTCATGCTTCATCTTTGGGCTTTTTGTCCGGCGTCATTCCGCGACGGCCCGAGATGCATTTCCTAGACGACAGCAGAGACTTGGTTAACGATGAGTGATGGTGTCACAACGTGGTGCGGTTGTCAGGGGGATGAGCAAAAACCTTCTAATGAGGTCTGATGAAAGTCTACGGATCAAAACACGGTGGATGGAACCAAACATTGTGTGTGTGTGTGTGTGTGTGTAGATACTGACTGTGGATAAATATGTGATAACAATCATTGGGCTGCTTTGCATGACATTACAATCACACATGCTGATACTGGGATCACTGGAAGTGTCATTTCTGTTGCTCTGGGTTTAGCGCTCAACAGTGGTGATGTTGCTGTTGGACTAGCAGAAGCGCGGCTGCCGTGTGTGGGGTTGATGGGGCTGCAGCACCCCTACTGGCAAGAGGCTGTAACAGCAAGGCAAAACAAGCTATCTCAACAAACCAATTATTATTTGATTTCATTTTAGAACGTCCAATTTTTTCTGTGTTGCTTATCTGATGCCAAAATGAAGAATGTGACCAACTAGAGCAGTGGCCGTTCTAAACCTGCCTATTTGAAATGGGCTGTTCTCCTGATCTGTGGTGATGCTGGTTGCAGGTTCCTCTCTGAAACTGTAAAAGTGACCTGCACTAACTGAGCTGTGGCAAATAAAGATCAGCTGCTGGACTCAGTCTACACACAAGTGAACTGTCGCTGCTGGCACAAAGAGCTGGACTCAGAAAGTAAAGAACCCAAACGGAATAATCAGTCCTTGTTGCCATTATCATGGTTGGCTGCTTTTGAGATCGACCACATCTTGTTTATTAGTCCCAGCGCCCCTGCTGCAGAGCACTATTTGCCTCTTTATTAAATGTATTAATATTGAATGTATAACGTGTCCAAATCTCACCTAATTTGACAGATATTTCTGGATCAGTAGATATTATTTAGATAGATCACTGATTCAACAACCAACACATTGAGAATGAACTTACAAGCTTCGCCAAAAGCTGCTGATGATGCAAATATGAAATACTTACACTTAAGTCAGTGGCCAATAAATAGATCAAAATGGACCTACAGCATCTCACATGCTTTAACAAATGCCCGAAAGAAGACGAGGACCACAAGTGTGAAACTAAACTCCACTCGAGAAAACTTTATCCGTCCGCTCTTAATCGTATCCTACAAAGATTCCTTCATTTCTGGGTCAACTCCATTAAGAGCTCGCACCGACGGGCTCATCAGCTCGTGATGGGACCCACGTCTGATAAGTGTCCAGGTAGAATACAGTGAATTACATTGGAGTGATGTGTGGCTCTGAGTGACCACAGTCATTAATGTCCCGATACCCACAAGGATTGGATTTCTCTTTCTGTGCCTCCTGTCCCGCTCTATCATCCACTGTGCTCCCAATCACATTGTCCATCAGTAAAGGCGTAATTATCTTCTAACCCCCCCAGGATCGTCCGACGGAGGAACAGGTAGGAACACATCATATTCAAGGTGTATTAATAGTTGGATATTATAACCGGTTTCCTTCATTTATCATGTATCAGTGTCTCCAGAGCTCACCTGGGTCTCGGTCCCATATTCCATGTCTCCAGGCTCGTGCACGATGCCCCGCTTTCTCTTTCTCTTTCTCTTCTTTTTCAACATGGATGGTGAGATCAATAAAAAAAGAAAAGAGAGACACTGAGATGAGACGAGGAAAAGATGTAGAGTCCCATGAATGTCTCTTTGTTATGTCAATGTGTTTAATACACTTAGACAAGTGGGTAATCACTGGGCTGTTTAATTACATGTATCACACACACACACACACACACACACACACACACACACACCCACACACACACACACACACACAAACGCACACAAAGGAAAGGACACACTGGCTCATTTGTTATTCATCCAGATGGAGTTCTTCACTGGGCCTTTTAACTGTCATATGAAACCATAAACACATGGATACACTCAACTAAACACACACACACACACACACACACACACACACTGGCTATTATTTGCGAGTGATGCACTGGTTAAGAGTAAAAGAAAAGCAAATTCAATGAGGTTAAGGTCTATAATTTAACTCTTATTGAATAAACCAGCATTAAAACTTTGTAAAGTTCAATTCAGAAAATCGATAGACCCATAAACTTAAAGCTTTGCCCTCCAGTCATAGATTGAGATGTAGTGTTGGTGGTTTTTACAAAGATATGTTTGCAGAAACCACAAAGAAAATGTAATTTCTTTGCAGAATTTGAAGTAAAAAAGTTAAATTAAATTGTCAGGTGGTTCAACGTAAAGATTTATTAAATATGTCAGACTTTTATAGTCTTGAGAAGGAGTATACAAATCATAGGAGCTGCACCTTCTGGGTTATGGTCATATGTATAATTCATGAGGAGTTCTTCTGAAATTGAAATGCTAATATACCATTACCCATTAGAACAGATCTCTGGAGGACGTTTAACAAAGCGCCGATCATTGTCCGTGTCAGTTGTTCAGGAGATCAGCCGCTGACCCGCTTTCAACCATAAAATACTAATTAGGGCCATTAATTAGTCCAGTCCAGTGAGATTCATGGCAACGCTGCGTCTAGAGTGTTGGTTATATGTGTCATATATGTCTCCTTTTAATGCACTGTACATTTCACTGGGACTATTTCCTTATATTCAAGGCTAATTACCATGAGGCATGAAAGACAAGTCCAATTAATTAGTGAGTGTAATGCAACATGGTATCATTAAGTAAGTTTATTTAAAATGTCTGCACTCGTTATCTTCACTTTGTCAGAATTTAAACAAGGACATGATGGGAGTGTGTTCATCTGCAAACACATTTTCTCTTCATTCTTTTATTCAACAACTTTCAACAAAACAAACAAAACAGACAAACTTCTTTCGTTCTCCATGAATTGATGTTGATTTGAACGTCTTTGCTTCAGCTCGGTTTGATTTTAAATTCAGAATATCCAGTGTTCACTGTTTTCCAAAGTACCAAGTATGTTTTTTTGAAAATGTACTTCTGTTCTCCACTTAATAAGCCTTATCATAAATCTACAGATGATGGTTCCTGTAAGGAGACAGACCACTACAGCACATGCAGATAGCGCCCCCTTCTGGTGACTTGTCAGGTTGTGAGTTGGTTGTATTGCTGTGCCTTATGAATATTTATCTTATTTTATTAAATATGACTGAAATGCTATAATAGAACCCTTCATTTCAACCAAAGACTAAAATTGCAATCATTTCTTATGATGTTTTTTTTTTTTATCAGACTGAAAAAAGCTGATATTCTAGAAGCTCTATTTACAACAACCTCCTTCGAGCTAACAAAGATTCACGACGTAGGACAGATGCTCTTTTATTAAATCCTCTTTTATAGATGTTTCAAACTACAATACATCATGCAGTCAGATCTCAGTTCTTCCTATGGCTAAACAACTGTATATCACATAATTAACAGCTGTTGATGTGCAAATAAATGTCTCGGGTCTATTCAGTCTTATGTGACTTTTTCTGTTTTACTATCTATTTCCTGTTTCTGTCTCATTTACACTGAAGCTCCCCTCTGTGCTTCCACATGTAATGACATATATGTGGTTACACTGCTTCCTTCTCTGCTGAGTTGCACTGATGTGTTTCCAGTGCTGCCAGGCTTAAGGAAGCAAGCTAAATAAATTCACTTCATGTCAACGTATTATGACACTAACCCAATTATGCATCAAAGGGAACTCTTTTTTTCTCCAGCCTGCCTCGCTGTCACAGTCTTTTAAGCCCTGTTTGTGTTATTTATGACTTTTTTAAGACATCAGGAGCTCAGGGAGCTTAACTGATAAACACACTTCAATGTTTAGAGGAAATCCACTATCGAAGTTTCTTTGCAGGAGAATATGCAAAGACCCCGAGGGTGTATGATGTGTGTGATGTTTTTGCATTTTCCGAAAGATCTGCAGTGATATTCTGATAAAGGTCCTGTCTTCTTATGCGTCAACACATCCTCCAGCTTTAAGGGACATGAGACATTCCCAGACCAGAGAGAATATGTAGCCCCTCCAACAGATTCTGGATCTGCCATGTCAACATTCCCGGTATAGGAAATCATCCGAAAGGAATGAATGCATCCCCATTTCTTGGATCAACATATGTTTCTGTACAATCATTGCGGTTCCATCATCACAGTATTTCAAATACAGCTTAATACCTCAAAATAACATTGCTGCAAAGTCAGAAGGAGCAAGTATGTATTTTCCACTCTGACAACTAGATGGCGGCAGAGTACTTCCAATACCTTCCTTGGTATGTGTAGTATTTGCACCATCAGGCACAATTGTCACCTCGGCGGCATTAAGACAGGAATGGGGTTTGAGTCGAATTCGCAACATTCGTCCACAAGGGGTTAAACCTGTTTGAGGCAACAAGGCTGAGGGTACAAATGAAAATGGGATCTTCTGGATAAATCTACCTGGGGACTGGGGCCCTCTCTTGGAGCCGAGCCTGGGAAAGTATACGGGGCCCTGGCCAGAGTCTGTCCACCACTCACACAGCTCTAGATGTAACGATCGGGTGTGAAGCCAACTGGGAGACGGATGGAGAGGAGGGATCTGCTGAGGCTACAAAAAAATGTGTTGAAAACCACACTACTTAATAAAGGTCTTCAAATTAATCACTTTAGTTTTTGCGCCAGGGCTCTGCCAACAGCCAGAAGGGATAAATAATCCCATATAGCTGTAGTTATGCAGCAGATAGCCTGGAACGCTAACTGCTGACACGGATTCATCACTTCTACAACTCCACCTGGCACAGTTTGATTTCAGGCCAATGGAAATTAACAAAGCACAATAAGAGTATTTTTACTGCATTTTACTGGTTTGATATATCCCAACAGAACAAAGGTGGGTTTTCCCTTTATCTTTTTTCCCACAATGCAGCTTTACATCCTATCAAATGCCAATCTGTCCATCCCTTCATCCATTTGTTGTCATTCATTCAACCTGTTTCTGTTGCAGCTCCACAATCCATTAACTGACTTCACCACTAGATGTCAGGACCAGCTAATCTATCAGCCTCACAGCCAGAGACCACGCATTGGCCTGGTTTCCGTCAGGGACTTCAAGGACTAGCCCGGGCTAAATCATTATTCATGATTGGGTTTGATTACACAACACGTGCAGAGGGAAATTGTGTATCTGCATTCATTGGAGAGGAGGGGGAAAGGGGGGGGGGGGGGGGGGGTCCTGGTGGGATTAAACCTGGAGGGTTTCACATGTAAGGGAGTAAAGCACTTGTGGATTTGTGGAGAATGTGAAAGCTCAACCAGGACAATCACAAATGAGGTTATCAAGCATAGGAATGCAAGAAATTCAAATGTTGGAGGATTCAATGATTGGAAAATAGATAAATCTGTGAAATATTGTATATGTCATCATATTATTCAATGTTTCTGCTGCATCTGCTTTCCTGAATCTTCTCAACTTTGGTCAACTTAATGGGATTCAACTGTTATTCATTGTCTTCTGACTAAAGGACAATGCTAGAGGACGTATTGTGCATCTGTTTTTTTTTGCGAGAGAAAATTAAATAAAATACTATGCAAAGTGACATACTGTATAAATGTATTTGTGCATCCCAGAGATGGGTAAACACACAGTGCCAACAATCAGGCAGCAGATGGAGATAAATGCAGAGGAGAGTTGGACGTGACTTGAGTTACCAATCGAGAAGTTTGATGGGCTGCCAGTAAAAACAGTTTTCAGGTCTGGTGGTACAGTTTGTGCAGCTCTGCTCCTGCACCATCTGTCATTAGGAAGAAACATACACACACACAGCTATTCTAATGCAACAGTGTTCAGAGAGAGGTCGATTCTCATTGATCAGCTCCTATAGGTCCATCAGTTACTAGCATGTTATACCTGCAGAGGCTGAACCACAAACCAGTGTTAATTTCGTTGACGAAGACGATGACGAAATATATTCGTTAACGACCTTTTTTCCATGACGAAGACGAGACGAAGACGTAACGAAAACGAATCTTTGAAAATAAAAACTATGACGAAATCTATTTTAATTTTCGTTGACGAGACGAGACGAGACGAAAATGTTGGTGGTTGACTAAGTCACAATAATTTTTAAAACATCATCGTATCAGGCCGTCATGAAGTATCAGGAGCGGGCGAGTGAATCTGTGTGTGTGTGTGTGTGTGTGTGTGTGTGTGCCTGTGCGCTCCCAGATAGCGCTCCGGTCCGTAGCTCCGCCCCCCGCCTCGCGCACTCGCTCAGAGAGACACAGTGAAAGCAGAGCGCGTTCTCGTGGAGCAGCCTCTCAGTGACCGACTGCTTCTTAACTATGGAAACAGTGAAAACCAGAGTTTCTCTGGTCTCAGCTGCTCAGAGATCAGCGCAGCAGCTTCTTCATCAGAGCAGAAGCTGCAGTTGGTTTGTACCGATGTTCAGTTTCTGTGTCCGGCTCCAGTCTGACCTGCTCTCCCTTTTTGTTTTCACATTTAAAATTAAATATATATTTTTAAGCTATTAGGCTGCAGCTATATGTTTTTATAGAAAAGGAGTTTAATGTGGCTATTAAATGTGACTAAAACTAGACTAAAATGGAATTAGTTTTCGTCGACTAAAACTAGACTAAAATGGAATTTGTTTTCGTCGACTAAAACTAGACTAAAACTAAGAAGGATTAAAATGACTAAAAGGTGACTAAAACTAATATGCATTTTCGTCAAAAGACTAAGACTAAGACTAAATCAAAAATAGCTGCCAAAATTAACACTGCCACAAACTGAATCCTCCATAGAGGCATCAAATATAACTTGAAATTAGTTTTAATCGATGTCATGAATCACAGTGTATATTTCTTAGTTTAAATAAAAGAAATGTGTCCTCATCATGTCCCACCGTCTCCTCTCTCACTTCCTGTCAGCCTGAGGTCTCACAGGTCACAGACACATTATGTCACGTGATGCAGAAAACCTGATGACTTTACTCATTTTATAATGGGAATCAATTATGCTCGAGCTCTGCCTTGAATCGATCAGAGCTGACATATTAAAAACATCCATCATCATGTTGTGTCATGTTTTATTTCCCCGACCAGCTCCTTTGTACCACCCATACTAAAAGTGCATCCTGAGGACACCTCCTTTTACCTTTTCATTTGAAATCAGCGTTTTTAAAATTAAATTATCTCTGTCCATATCAGTTTTAATCCCTGTCCATTCTAACAAGCCAGAAAACAAATATCATGTGACCACTCGTCATGCGTGTGCCGGTGTTCCCAGGTTGCTTGAATAAAAGCTCAGCTCCTACAGATGTGAGCGGCTGTATCGTTGTGAAATACAGGATTCAACAGCTGTCAGCAAAGAGAGCAGGGTCAGTAACACTTGTGATTGATTATCCATGTTGTGTTTTACACTGGTGCCCGAGGAGAATGCTGGTTATTGTCTTTCCAGAAGCGGGGTCGTGTGATCGAAGCCTGACGAATCAGTGAAGGCCAAGTCGTGATCGAGGAGACCCAATCAGCAGCCGCTGTTTCAAAACATGTCTGTTTCTGTCTGTCCAGACCAAAACAGATTTCAAACTAAAACAGCGTTTCCAAACTTCTCTATTTTCGTAACTATGAAACTCTGGAGCAGTTCGGACACCAGGCGTAGACACAGCCTGAGATTCGATTTCAGTCAATTCACTGAAAAATGCAAAGAATTACTTTAAAGGGAACAAATCTGTTCAAACCGATTCTTTATCCACAGGTCCAGTGTCGGCGCAGCGTACCCAAACGATGCTCCGCCACTTTTCTCTCCCGAGCGAGGAAATAGAATATTCACAGTTTGCATAATCCAGCAGAAATTCAAATGCATTTTAAGCACTTGAACATCCAATCATCACTAAAGCGTGTGTCACGTAAAGTCACAGGGAAGGAGAAGGATCCCTGTTGTCACTGTGGATCTGCTGGAAACGCACACAGAGACTTCAGCAAGTTCTCTGGGGCTAAATCATCACCTGACATCAGACTCCTCGCCGAGGAGACAGACAGCAGTTAGGGAGGTTCATGTGAGTCCGTTTTAATGATTTAATAAGGTCTGGAAAATGATGTTATAAAAGCTGAAGTGGCCCTTAGTAGGAATAAGGTAGCTCCCCCCTGCTCCAAGAGCTTGAACACATCGTAGAAGTGAAACGTCTCTGCAGCAGGAGAGGGAGCCGGATGGCCGAGGGGAGCCGAGACTGAGATGTTCTCCCTGTGACAACTAAGAAACCCTGAGGTAGACACTTCCTTTGAGTTTGATCAGCAACTCAGAGGAACTCCTGCGACACCACACACTGAGAGTTAACAACACTCACAGGAAAGAAGGGAACAGAGAAAAGATTACTGCATAACTGACTCGTCAAAGTCTGTGGATGCAAGAAATGTTTCCACAGTATCCGTGATCTGTGATGAACATTTACAGAGAGGTTGAAAGATGTGGACAAAAAGAAATGAAAACACATGTGACCTCACACTCCTCAAGCACAAACACACACAAGTGCATGTGCAAAGCTTTTACCGACTCCCACTAATCATATCACTGTTGAAATATGAATATTTAAAGCCGTGCTCCGCTCCTGTCTCAACGCTTATCGGGCGTCGCAACATGAAAACACTGTCAGCCGAGTTAGAGGCAGCCGATATTTCAGATTACAGAACATTGAGAGCGCAGCACTTCAGAGGTGAATTAGAGTTTGTTTGTGCGACTCTGTGCTTTGTGCTGAGCTCCTGAGTGAGGAGGCACCGGGGTGTGCTCGAGCGTGAGGGAACTCGTGTGACAGCAATTCATCTGGATTCACATCTGAGGTGCGTCAGCACGGGAAACCAAGTCAGAGGTGATGACACCTCCTGCGGAGAGGATGAACTCCAGCCCAGTGGAGTGTGTGTGTGTGTGTGCGTGGGTGTGTGTGTGTGTGTGTGTGTGTGTGTGTGTGTGAGAGAGAGGGAGAAAGTGAGTCAGTTAAGAAGAACATGAGAGAGTTCATGAGCTTTGAAAAGATTGTGTGTGTGTGTATTGGTTTGTGCATGAACTTTTCTGTTCTAGTGTTTGATTCTTATCTTTTTGTCTGAGCTCTTTGATGAAAGCATCATAAAGGTGCATGTGTGTGTGTGTGTGTTTTGTGTGTTACGTGTTGTGTGGTGTCAGAACACTCACACATCAGAGTTTGAATGGTGTTCACATCATTTTACAGGTAAAGAGATTAGTTTTTGACATTAAGACGAGCAATTCTTTTTCAATTTTTCTATATTTCCATTTCATTCTCCTCTCATCAACCCTTGACAGCGATGGAGAAATGAAGGGCCGCTGTGGCTCTGGAGGTACAGCGGGTCGTCCACCGCCAGGGGGTCGACGGTTTGATCCCGTCTCCCACATTTCTGAGGCTGTCACAAGATACTGAAATCAAATGATGTATGATAGTGAAAGTGTTGTGTAAAGATGCATTGTATCACTGTGTGTGGGTGGATGGCAAAAACTTTTTTATTTTGATGTATTAATATGCATCTTGCCAACAGCAATATTATAATCTTTCAAATTTATCAAGCCTATTTAAATGCATTCCAGCAGTATAATATGAATACTGCTCTGTTTTATAAAAGATATTTGAAGTATTTTTTGAAATGGGACATTTGCATACACACCAAAAAGAGGAGCTGAGGTTTGTCTCCAGGCTGTTGGATCATCCTCCTCCTGTTGTGTGTCAGGTGCTGTTCTGAATGCAGGAGTGACGTCTTGAAAATCTGTGTGTGTTGTGGACAGAACACTGAGGAGGTGTTTGAGCTTCAGGTCAGGTATCCAGGTCAGAAGTGGAGGACTTTGAGCAGAGTAGAGATCAGACTGTAAGTTTCCTTCCCCCGTCCTACAGCCACCTATGATTTCTTCTCCCCGTGATGTGTTTGATTATAGCCAGAGACAAACATCATTTACTTATTCCATTTAATTAAACTGCTTTTATATGTTTATTTCTGTAATTATTCAATATGAATTAAAAATGTAAATCTCCTCTAGTTTGCACAGATTGTATATTTTGTTATCTATAGTCCAGAATGTTAATGTTAATGACTTTGCATTAAAATTAAGTATCTTCCATAATTACAATTAACCATACGACATTAACATTTGCACACAACCCAACAAAATGTACCACATTTATAAATGAGGTTTAACTTCAACAGGAAAGGATGTGAATTTAACAATCAGTCAGTTTGTGTAACCGCTTGTGGGTGTTTATCTCTTTTTAACGTAAATTAAACGTTAATCTGTAAAATGATACCAAACATCGATGAAATATTTAACAACTCAACTTTCGCCCTACGTATTTTAACCAGTTTCTGTTCAGCCCGACTCTCTGAACCTCTCCTCTGTTGTTTTACTCTTTCTGTTCCTGTCTGTCACTTTCGTTTTGTCTCTGATGATATTTAACTGCCCCTAAAACGTTTTGCGAGTCTCTTTTTGAAGTTGTACGTGATGAGAGAACCTTCACCCCCCCCCCCCCCCTTTCCCTGCCCTTCCCTGTTTGCTCAATTTATTCTCTTTTGATTAATTAACGACGTCAGTTTGAATCTGTTGTGCCGTCCCAAATAAAAGTGACCCCCGAGTGAAAGAGACGACCTGTAAGATTTACTCACACTGGCATTGAACTCTTCCCTGTTTTTCTCCTTTGAGTTTGTTTTCGGCCATCTGAGTAAATCACATAAATCTGTGCTGGGACCAAAGAACCACACTGACAATGTTGCAGGAGAAATGTTTAAAAGCCGGATCAAAGTGTTTTAGCCACAGGAGCCGAGTGAGGAGGTATGTTCGAGTCGTGCAGGAGCAAAATGCAGTTTGATCAGCGGGGAACCAGACGGACTAGAAGGTTGAGGCATGAAGCCCCTTTGATGCACACATACAGTGTTTGAACCAGATTGGGTGGATGCCTCATTATTGGACCAAACTTTTCCAGGACATAAACGGAATGGTGAGTTTATTGTTTTTTAAATCAAACTGGGACTAATTGGTATTTGCAGGGACAGCTTTGAAAGACGAAACAATGTTCTCTGGTCACATTCTAAAAGTGTATTTTATACACTGCTACAAAATTATTCTGTGATGTTTCTATATTTAAAGGTTAATCAGTTTTAGCAAGAACAGGGTGAAGGAGTTCAGACATCTGGAGGGAGCCTTTGTGTCAGGAGGGGACAGTTGAGAAAGGGTTACTGTGCATGACCAAACCAGTAGAAGACCCTGGGGTAGACCCAGTTATCACTGGAGGGACTACACATCCCATCTGGCATGGGACCGCTCCCCACAGAGGAACTGAAAAGTGTTACTGGGCAGAGGGAGGACTCAGATGACCGGCTCCGTCTGCGACCGGAGCCCAATTTTTTTTTTTAAGGTGTTGTTATCAGTCACTAAATCTATCCAACAACCAATTTGTGAATAAACACGACTTTTATTTAAAATCCCTGGAGAAAAGACAAATTGGCAGTTTGACCCTATGAATTAAATATTTAACAAACATGGGAGTCACGCTCGCGGAGCATTTTTAATGAGGCTTTGATGAGCCATGTCTCCACAGTGACACGCTAATAGTGAGACAAAGGGAGTGTGTCTGTGTGTGTGAGAAACATCCACTCCATCTAGTCATCGCCCATAAGGGACTATTATGTTCACTACGCTTTGTGTTTGTGTTTGTTTATTTCATGTAGCACACAGTACATCATCGTCTGATTACCACAGAGACCTCATCACGGCGAGGGGCTCTTCAGGAGCTGTCACATCGAGCTGACGGAGGGTGGAGATTATCACAGGGTGAGAAAAATTCCAAAGCCATCAAATCTGCACACGTGGGATGGAGCAGAGAGACCAGAGAACCCAGTGTCCTCTGAGCTGGGAGCACTAGACCTGTTGGGGGGGTCTAAGCTCAAAAGTGTCAAGATTCATCCATTAAAGTTATCATGATATATGTTGACGTGGTAAAAAAAAGTCTAAAATCGTTCTAAGACCAACAGTTTTATCGTGTTGATCTTTCACATAAACAAAAAGAACATTTAAGAAATAGGCTACTAAACCTTTTATAGCAGGTCCTTGGCTCGAGAGCACATCTTCAGCTGGAGGACAAAAGCTCTCGGTGCTAATAGAGGCCTGATCAGGGACTGAAGACATTCACTGCAGCCATCAGTGCAGGAGATACATGGGTAAAATGTTCCTGACCCTCCAAGCAGGAGCCTTTGTCTGAGCAGCCAAATCCTGCCAGCAGATCATCTGCAGGCATCCTGACCTCAGCTTGGGTCTGGCACGTGTTGATAGACCTGGAACAGGACACACGTAAGTCCCCCGAGCACATTACAGCCAGCACCCTGTGACCAGAAATGATCCTTTTGTCTGAGCCCACCAGGTAAAGCTGTGCTGCTGGAGCCGACACTCCCATGGGAGGATTGCTGGGAAGAGGCCCCCTGAAAGGAAGCTCTCTCTCTCTCTCTCTGTGCATCCAGGAGTGATCAGCAACTGTCAGCTCGCCGGATTGGAGAGTGACATGTCTCCCGGTGAGAGTTTGATGCAGCGGCTGGGGATTCGCCGGCTGTTCTTTGGCCAGAACCTTCAGCAACGTGAACCTCAAGGGAGGGGGGGGGGGGGGGGGCGGAGGAGTGGCATCCGAGGAACTACTGATGCGGCAAAGAGAGGTTCAAGATGGCCGTGGTAGAAAAGAAGAAGGTGAGTCAGGTAAAGGCCTAGTTTATACTCTTTGTTCCAAGTGTGTTTCGGCTTTTCCAACATTTTAAAACATGGATTAAGCAAATAGTTCTGTCTTTACATCTATAAGAAGCAGGACACAATGGAAAATGTTCAGTGAGTAATGAAGTGCTCACAATCCTGAAGCGTGCAAGACACAAACCAGTGCTATCACCACGTCTCAAGCACAAGTACAGGAAAGGTTTCATGCTGGCCATTACCAAACCTGCCATCAGAACCCCACCACAGACGATTCCTGGAACCTCACTGATAGTGTAGTGTAGTGGTTGTACATTTCCATCATGGTTGGTATATATTTGTGCATTTTAACTTGCAGGTTTCTGTGTATGTGTGTTTACCCTGCTATCTAAATCTACCCCTCCACCATGCTGCTCTGCACACCAGTCCACCTGTCAATCCAGCGCTGAGGTTCTTTCCCTCCCATGAGGCAGTTATCTACAGTCTGGTTCATGTGTTTATTATCTGTGTGTGAGAGGGAGCGAGGGAGAGAGAGGGAGAGGGAGAGAGGGAGGCGTATCAGCAGTAAATAGGACATGAAGATTGTCTCCTGGCTTTTTTATTTCCTGTGGGATCAGTCCTCCATTTTCTTCCCCGGCATCTGTTCCCCCCTTTGGAAACAACCTTTCTTAATATGTGAGATGCTTTGCTTCTCTTTTCCTTCTCTACCTTTTCCCCTCACATCCAATCCCTCTATCCCTCCCACCTCCTCTCCCTTCCCTCCATCACTCCCTCCAGCTCTCCATCCATCTTTTTCACATCCCTCTCTCTTGCCTTCAGGATGATACAAAACACCAGTTGGCCAGAAGGTGTTCAGACCACCAGAGAGGCGAGACTTCAGACTTCAGACACTCGGGTAGAACATGAACATCTGCGCGTTCCTGTCCACCTGCCAGATTACAATCAACTGATTACAGTCTTCTTCTGAGCTCGCTATCCCCTCTCTGACCCTCATATCCGATCCTTCCTTTCATGTTTTTATTCCCCCCCACACTTCAGGCTCCACGTCGTCTCTCAACGTGGATTATCAACTCCCTTCTTGTTCCAGGATTGTCACCGTTTTGTCACTTGTCAGTCATTTTTAAGCAGCTGTTTCAAGCTGGTAAATAACAAGCATATACACAGAAACACGCACAAATCCAACCTGTCCAAACACAGACTACACACATAACTAGATGTGTGCTACGCGATGATTCCAGTGTCTGCATATTCTGCATCTGACTCTGTGGAATACTGGCGACCATCTGTAACACAGACAAATTTCCAAAAATAAGTCTGCATTATCAAATTAATGACTTGTGTTTGCCAGTGGGTGGTGATTGGCAATAATCCTGCAGGGATTAGAGCTCCAGCACCGAATGAGGACACGTGGACAATGTGCCATCGTGGCGACAGGTGCTCGATCTCCTCCGCCTCGAGGTCATCTAATTAATCTCTCACTGTGTCCCGTTCAGGGGCCGGATGCTTCAGAGTCCATATCTGCAGACTGAGTGTGTCACAACGGGCTGCAAAGCTCTGTGTGGTGCTGGAGATTACAGCCTGATCGTTCCATCCTTTGCAAACCAGTATCCCACTATCCACTCTGCACCAGTCAGATGCTTGTTTAGTTCCTCAAACCCAGTATATTTAATTCACCTGTTGGCTGGTCTTGCTATGAAATGAATGAATTCAAAACAATTTGATGGACGTTTGTTTACATATTATTTGGTGATCACTAAGGATCGAGTATTCATTACCGATTACTTTTGAAAGTTCTTGGAATTGGACATTATTACATTACATGTCATTTAGCTGACGCTTTTGTCCAAAGCAGCTTACATTTTTAGTACACTCAACATTTCTGAGGGGCCATTTTAGGGGTTCAGTATCTTGCCAAGGCATGCAGATGGGAAAGAGTGGGATTCGAACCTGCAACCTTCTTGTTGCAGAACACCCGCTCCGCTCAATCCCCTAGGCCACGCTCTCCCCATGAAAAGAATTACAGGGATGTGGATTATTACTTTCTGAACTGTCCTGGTTAAACGCTGCCATGTTGGATTCCCCAATGGGTCAGTGTCTGTAGTATAGTAAAGTATAGAAAAGTAAAGACCAATCCAAAAAGTAGAAAATCGTGTTGACACTTCTTTTTGTCTGCACCACTAAAACCAATTGTCATGTCTTTCTTCCTTAGCTGAACGCTTACAAAACCATATTTTCAGATCCGGTGACGTGCGGCTCTATATGACCTTTCAGGTGTGACACCGATGCCTGAGCTTACTTCTGTCAGCACTCGACTGGGCTGAGACGTCCAGACGTGACAGCGCCGGTGAAGCATCACACGAGGGCTTAGAACACCTGAACATATGCTATAGGAACTCATTTGTGGAGACACATCAAAACCATACCTGTGGCTACATAATGCCCCAGATGCAATCGCTGTGGACCGGCTCTGCTGAAGGTTTCTGACAACATCATCTGCTGGATCAACATGAACATAACTAGCCAGAGCCGTATTGGGTCAAAGGTCACAATTGTACAATAATGGTGACCTCACAAAACATAAGAAAATGTTCAATACCCCATTTCTTTCATTTCTAATGTAGCCGACCATCTTAAAGCATCTAAAACGCAGTTGAGTTGTCCACAGTCGTGAAAGTAGGAAACCCTGTGCTGACCCTTTTCATTCAGAATAAAATCATTGTAACTTATATCATATTTCATATTCCTGCTCTTTCTTCATTTAATCAACCTTCTTCCTTCCCATGTGTCTGCATCAGGATTTAATATCTAAACACTATAATAGGATTAAGGCTTAATGGGTCCCCGGGTGTTGTAGAAAGGCCCCACCCGCACATTACCTTGAAGAATCTTTAAAAGGATAAATATTTAATATATTATACATTATAGTCTACTTATACCTCCATAAACCTTGAAGTCCTCACAAACCACTGAGCCTGGGTATAGGTAATAATAATCCTGAAATGTATATATTCAAATTTTACACATTTTAATAAAAAATATATTAAATGTTACAAAATATTGGAATAGCTTTTCTACATTTATTCCTCTATATTGAAAGTATGTTGGTCCCCAAGGTGCAAACCAAGGACGCCCTGACGATAGACCCGGCTGCGATAATAACTGCAATATATTTTCCCAGCAGTTCAATTTCTTGTTGTCCACAGGTAACAAACATAATGGAATCAATAGCCATATTGAATTATAATCATTCATAATCAACTTTAATCAGTTCATACTTAGAGGATATTCTAACATGATGATAAATGCCGATGCACAAATGACAAAAATCCCATTAAACGCTCAGAAGTGATTATACGGATTAGAGAGCAGACAAGGTCACACTGACGACCAGGAAACCATCGGATTCAATAACCGAAATAAAGTGTGTGAGCAGGAGGCTGCATGTAGACACACCTGCGAGCAGACAGGAGGTGTATTGATTCTAATGCTGCTGATGGTGAATTGGTAATGACAAGATTGAAAACATTGATCCAGAGAGAATACTGTCCTTGGACCAGACAGGCTGCTCGGCATCATCTGTCCCCATCACCCAGTCACACACTGGGTTCCTGCAATGGTTCCCAAAGGGTCAGGTGGGGGGCGTTACAAGATTATTTCCAGAAATCAAATTAAAATGCAAATAATTATAAACATTGTATTTCAGTCATATATGTTACAAAATATACAACTAAAAAACTCTCTTTACTTTGCCAAATGTTTCACCATGTTAAATTACTGTAATTGTGCCTGTGTTATTAATGTCGGCAGCTACTCTATAATTCAGTGGCTCTACTGATAATTTCTCTTTCCCAGCTCTAAACAATTTTCATATTTCCAAACCCTCATCAATTAATGAGAGCTCATTAATTGTTATCTCTGTTATCGTCCTGTTTTCCATCAGGACTTGGTGCTCAGGTTAATTAAGGGCATTTTACCCGAGAAGGTAAACAAAATGAGTCTTTAAAAAAGAAATACCCTCTTTTGAAATTTGCAGTAACTTAAAGTTGTAAAGAAGTTTGATTTTCATGCAGGAGACTGGAGTTCATCCCTTGTTTTTTGATTCTTTGACTTTAATCGTGATCTTTCCCTGAACCAAGTGTTTCAGTTGTCTTTGACATTCTGCCATGCACAGATATTTTTAGAAATCATGAATTTTAAAAAGCATCGGGAATGGATGCTCCTTTTATCTTGCCCTTTGCCAAAATTTGAAAACTGGCCAGACTGGAAATGACAACTTACATTCGCAAACAACGGTTACCGCCCGATTGACCCGGGGGGGCAATTGGGCTGTAACCGTTTGATTAAATGCTTATTAATGAACTCTGCCGACTGTCACTTTGAAGAAGAATAATACTGGTGACAAATAACTCTTTTCTGGTGCGGCTGGTTGAGTATCGAGCATATTGAGACGTTCGTGTCTCACTCTTTAAGCAATTAAGCATCCGATCGTCTTCTCCGCTCTCTCACTGCGACAGCCTGTTAAGCCAGAATGTAATTAAGCTCGGATCCAGCTGATGACTTCCTGACAGATGGAAATACTGTCGTATCTAATGACCCTTCCCTCAGCCCACATGTCCACAAACAGACATGAACAAGACGGCAAAGAAACACCCACGTGCACCGATGCTGGTGCAGGTTCGTACAAAGCACACACACACACACACACACACACACACACACACACAGACACACACGGTCTATCAGTCCTCTCATCGGGTTTCCCCTCAGCTTTCTGTCAATAAGGCCACAGACATGCTAATTAGATACGAAGGCTAGAACAACGTGAGCCTGCTCTGTAATGGAGAGGCCACTAACACTATTGGTATACCACAGCTCAGGGTTAAAGGAACAAAGGAGCAAACAGAATTAGCGTAGGAAGGAGCCGTTGTGTTTGATATGCTGCCGTGTAGACAACGCTCGTTTAAGTACATGCTCATTTATGTGCGAGTTGGACGGAGTCACATAACAACGCCTTCTCTTACTGCTCCCTGTCTGTGACCTGAAATAATCCTGAATCACAACGACCGGAGGGGAAAGAACTGGTTGATCACAGCAGAACAACCTGCCTTTGTGTTATTTGTTAGACAGGTTGTTTAGGTCAAGGACGAGTTACCATTGTATGTGTGACTTTGCAACACACACGATTAACCCGTTAGCATCTCCCGTGAAGCTGTGTGGAGGCTAAATAGTGTAATGAGCTAAGTGCTAATGCCTTGTTACAGAAACATAAAGACAATGAGTGATTCCCAATTTAGGGGCCACACTCGTCTGAGGATGCAATTATTACTAAAGATGTTCTAATCGCCATCACCAGCCTGTCTCACGCTTTGGAGTCAGTTGGTCACCACAGCGCAATGAATCCTGGGAAAGGTTGGGACAGGAAGTTGGAACCTTTTTTTCTCGGGGATGAAAGGACACATATGTCGGCTGCTTTTGAAGGATCCTTTCGAAACGGGACAGCCTCGTAGCGCTGAAGGATGCAACCCCTGAATTGAGACGCGCCGAAACAATAACATACTGAGCTGACAAACTCAGTTTAGTGTGTTAGCATGCTATCATTCGCAAATACACACTAAGCACAAATCAGAGCTGAAGCTAACGGGAAGATCGGATCACTCCCAAAAGTATTGGATTCAATTTCTTGGTTTATGTCAAAAAATAACATTTTCTTCGAGGAGGGAATAAAACCATCAGTATCTAACTTCACGAAAGTTCATCCAATATCGGTCGAGATATTCTGCTCCAATGAAATGCTCGTGGTTGGTAGAGGCCTCCAGGAAAAGTCAGAGGATCACAAAGGTCGATAGAGTTTATTCCCAGGGCATCGTATGGACCACGCACCAGATTCTACAGAAATCCATCCAACAAAACAACAACAAAATCCACCTCAGGGTACTGCAGGGTACAGGAGTCAGGGGACCTCTGAAGTAATTTAGCTTTGTTCCCTATGCACGAACGTCTGTACAAATTTGCACAGCAACTCATCCAGTGCTCGTTGGGATACTTCAGTCGGTTCCAAAGTGACAAACTGACATTGCCCTGAAACCATGTTGCTAACATGGTTTAAACCCAGTTATAGAGTCTTCATGTCTGTCGTACATCCAGTAGAAATGTGTGGCTCTCTGGAAGTCTCTCGCTGGATGTCATTCAGGATCTAAAAATAGATGTTTTCACATGTTATTCCCTTTTTTTAAGTCCAAGCCTGCAAAAAGTAGTCAGCACTATTAATGCAGTGGTGCACACACACACACACACACACACACACACACACACACTGTCAGCCTGTCAGCTTTTCATGGCATCCTCTGCAGGAGGTGTGGGCAGTCGGAGCGACAGTTAGAGAGGTCTAATCTCAACAAGGACGTCAGGACGTGAACCTCTGAACTCAGATGTCAATGGAAAGACAAGAGACAAGGAGTACTGGAGGGAGGCGAATGGGAGAGAGAGGGGAAGGGGCAAATGTTCTGACATGAAGGACAACACATAATGAAGTGAGCAGGAGAGAGGAGGAGGAGGAGGAGGAGGAAGGAGTGAGGAGGGCTGGAAGAGGAAGAGGAGGGGGAAGGAAAGTGCTGACACGAGGGAAGGATAAGGAAATAAGAAAAGGAAAGGAAATATGAATTTAGAAGAGAGGACGGACATAGGGATTTTAAATCTTAGACACATCTATAGCTTTACATTTTTTACATCTAGTTTTAACTTACAGACAAAAACACTTCGCCAAGATAATGGTGGATGAGTGAAATTACAATTAGAGGAGAAGAGAGGAAGAGATGGAAAAAGCAGATAAAATATCCTAAACAAGGAGCGCTGATGTAATTTCATCTCCACGGTAGAAGTAATTGAGAAGGAGAGAGGAGGCGAGCGGCCATTGGGTTTCTCCACAAAGCAGGAAGTAATGAAGGCGATGATCAGGAAGTCAATGGAAATCAATTAGAGTGAAAGACGTGAGGCCTGCACAGGACAGCAGACGTAGACAAGGTGCTCTCAGGTCAACCTCCTGTAGAGGGGACACTGCATGTTTATGTATATAGAATATAAACTGTCATGCAATAACTTTGATCAACTGATAAAGATGCTGTGTAATATGCTTTTTCGTACATGTACACGACAGAACTTCATGTACCAACTAAAATACTTTGTGTGATCTATCGTTTAAGGGGCGTAACACAGTAAATTCCTTAATTACTTTGGTGTAGAGTGGATTTTCTCAGATTTAAGGAGCCGAAAGTGTTGTTTTTATGAAATGATTATAACTTTTCGTCTGTCCGGTCCCTGAGGAGCACTGAGGCGTGTTTCCAGAAGGGACTGTGTCAGACGGCCTGTAATGAGCTTTGCCTGCATCGCCGTCGGAGAACCAATTAGCTTAAAAGGGGTCTAGTGGTAGACTGACTGCAGGATGGATCACTGGTGCATGTGTGTATGAGTGTGCACATGTGTCAGGGGTGGGGGGGGGGGTCACATGTGTGTGTGTGCGTGTGTGTGTGTGTGTGTGTGGGCAGGAGCTGTAGTGTTGTGTCAGCACAGATATATTTCCCAGATTTATGCTCTCTTGTCAGGGCCACACACACACACACTCACACACACACACACATACACAAGTGCACACAAACACACAAACACACTCCTTCTCTCTGGCTCTCTCTCTCTCTCTCTCTCTCTCTCTCTCTCTCGTCATTCTTTAATGTCTCTCTTTACCCAACAACCTCACACACAGTCCGGAATCACAAATCCATGGCTGGATCTCTTTTGTCGTTCAGGATGTGTGTTTGTATCATTGTTGACTGAGAGTTACAATTAATTAAACAGTGACACAACCATGAATCCATTGGTTTAAACTGACTTCAAATTACTTTTACTGTATTTTTCCAGAAGGGCATATTTTCTTATTGGGGTTCACTGTTATGTCCGACATGGGGGAAACAAGGCGGAGGAGGAGGAGGAGGAGGAGGAGGAGGAGGAGAGGCAAGCAGGGAGGAATACACAAAAACCACACTGCTGCTTCCCAGTATAGTCTCCTCACTAATCAGGTCAGATCATCGCAGAGCAGGATCGATGAGCTAAACAACAAAACGCTATTAGAATACAGAGATGTGTGAATATCGTGTTTTACAAGCAACACGCTGTGTGAGGGTTTAGAGAAGTAAATTCTTTGTTTAAATGGATTTTTTAAAGACTGCTGCTTGCAGACAGAGACTTCAGCACGACCGGAGGGGGAGTTTGTTTCTTTATGAATGAACAGTGGTGCTCCTCTGTCTTGTGCTCCAAAAGGAAAGAGATGGAAATCTTGTCTTTAGCCCTCAGCTCAATTTACTAAACCCAGGGAGTCTTGGCAGGTGATTATAACAGCTGTTCATATTCCATCATCGGCTAATGAATCTCAGGCTTACCAGGCAAACTGTCAGTTGATGGATAACTGCCTCCCCTGCTGCATGCAAGATCATCCTGATTTTTAACATCTGTAAGCTGGACTCTGTGAGCAGTGTATTTCATGTCACAGTAGAGGAGAGCAGCAGCTGGAGGTGTGTTATGGAAACATCAAATAGGCCGACAGATCCATACAGAAACCACCCGTGGGCCCCTCTGAGCAGGTCGCTGTTCAGCTGCTTCCCACATGCAGACACAATCTGAGGCCAAGGGGACAAAGAGAGAGCAGTTCAAATGTGGTCCAGTGTCCCAGCCCTGAGTGGTTGCAGAGGTTTTCATCGAGGGCCATTCCCTTCCACACCTCCAGTACTGTGAGAGTAATGCTGAGACCCTAAAAGACTGTTAAGTGCTGGCCAAACAGCCGAGCCGTGGTTCACAGCTCACCTGACAGGAGCCATTCTCAAGCTATGAGCAGGTTCTTTGCTTTAGGGCACATGAGGGAAGGAGAGAGCCCCACAAACAACACTGAAGAGGGACATGATCCGAGCCAGGGGATGCTACAAGGAGCAAGGAACAGGTGGAGGTTATGATTCAATCTGGCCATCAGGAGCAGGACTGCCACAAACCCGGTGTCCTCGCCGGGAAAAGCCCCAGCCAAGATTTGTCATCGACCTGAACTGAAAAATGGTTCAGAGCAAGATAAAGGAGGGGCGGGTCAGCCAATTTACCTCACAGAGAGGAAGTGAGGCGGGGGCTGAGGAGGTTCACTCCATCCAAGGCCCTGGGGCCCGGTCTTATTAAAGGAAGAAGGCCAACATGGTCTGTCAACTCCTTTGCCGATCTCTCCAGGAGAACACCATCCCTGCTCTGTGGAGGAGTTCCAAGGTAAGGCCGAATCCAAAGACCAAGCATCCCATTAGGCTCAGCAACTACCAGTACATGGCCCTCAGATTGGTTTTCATGAGGAGCCTTGAAAGTCAAAGGTTCCTCTCACAAGTAAACCACACAAGACCTTCAGGGGAATCCCCAGATCATCCTTGACAAACTGGACAGAGAGCAGCATGTCCGACATGTAGGCATGTCTCATGCTGATATCCACCGGTGCCCTTCAGGGGAAGTGACCCAGTTTGATTCTTTTTCTGAGTAACCGTGAAGTTTTCAGATCTCATTGCATCGGTCAACACTTCTAACAGCTCCTCTCGTGTTGAGCAGGAAACGGAGAAGCTACAGCCAGGGTGGGAGGAGCGCTTTCTTAAACGTGAGGAAGACAAAGGAGCTTCTTAAAGAGGAAGGCTTGTCCTATCTATCTCTACCACAAAGCAGAATATAAAGGCAAAACAGCCTATATCTCTGGTTTGGTTCTGTCTTCATCAATCACATGTAATTAAGTGACAGCAACAGTTGTAAGACCTTTCATTACATAAATCTAGAGTTTACCCTCTGTTGTTAATTCTGCTCTTCATTCACATCAAACTTCATCGGGTCCCAGGAGTTATTCTCTCCTCTATTGCCATATATTGTTTCTTATCAGAATTGTTACAGTAGCACAGCAGGTGGGACGTAAAAGGCAAACCAGCCAGAACAAGCAGAACATAAAGATAAAACTTTATATGACTTATATAAAGACAGGAATGAAGAACCCAGCCGTCTTCTGCTCCCTCTCATATACTGAGACGCTGATGATCATGTGATGAAACCTTTACACTGCAAAGGGACGACATGACAAATGGTCATTATCTTTGATAAACTGATTCAAAAGGCAGAGAGCCGTGCTGACTGCTCCTCGCTTATCAGCGTCCTTCAGCCCTCAGGTGGGATACTCACACATCACTACACATACTCTACCAGTCAAAAGACGATCTGCAGGATGAATTCAGGTAAGAGATCTAGACAGTCAAAGGCAGTTAGATAGAAAGATGGGCTGATTGACTTTTAAACCGGAAACAGAGCTGTCAGGATGCAGGTTTATGGTAAATCAGACTGAAGGTTAAAATACAGGAAATAATATCTGAGTATTTAGAGGATTCTCTAGCAGATATCAACTTATAGGAACTGAAGCTTTGTTTAACTTTTCTATAGTTCTGTTTAGGCGCTCCCAGCATTTGGTCGTAGTCTGTTTTGAATCAGAAACAAAGTTCACAGTGACGTTTGACATTTTTATTTTAACCACAATAAAGCATTGTGATGAGAAACATCCTTTCCTGACCTGTTCCTCTATCGTATAAACCCAGGACAGGACTGTGTTTTATTTGCTATGTACACCCACCATCTTTTCATCCACCTTCTGGAGACCACACACCAGTAACAAGTCGCCTGCCTCTGAACAAAGCACAGTCCCCGATGCTATTTCTTAAAAAGCCAACCTGCTGTTGCAGCTGTATAGAAATGTAATTTCTTGGAGAGTGGGTTGAAAGGTGGCAATGGTCACTGGGTTTCTATTTGGCTGCAGTTACAGAAGCTGTGGCTTGTTGTTTTGTATTATTTCTTATTTCACTCACTTCATTATTCTGAGAATTTCTGCACAAGAAGTATAAAGGGCAATAGAGAAGAGGTGCAGGGGCATGGAGGTGTGAGGCAGGAGTTCATTAATCCATCCATTAGTCCATTAATGTCAATGTCAACCAGGGTCAGTGTTTCCTATTTGAATCAGACTATAGTAAAAACATGGTGGGACAATCATGCAAACAATGGGACACTGCGGTTTAGATTCATTTCTGTCTGAATGTTATTGTGCTTTCTAACTGATTTATAAGCGTATGTCACACTTGATGCTCTTTCTTTACTCTTTGTTATAGTGCAAGCTTTGGAAACAGGTGTCAATATGTTGTTTTTAAAGCTCTAAACAAATAAACACAACATGTGTTGCTTGCATCATCCATGTTTTCTTCCCACCATTCCGACGCTGAAGCACATGAACACATTGAAATCGAAATAACTTCAAACATTGGGGAGAAATGAGCCGAGCAGGTGAAGGCACAGTGAGAATGACTTCATCTTCAAACTATTTTCACTTTAAAGAACGTATAATAGTCCTGCTGCCTTTTGGAGATGGCAACTTCCCCTAAGCGTTTGTTTCTTATACACTCTCCACGATTCATCTCCTCGCTGAATCCAGGCACATCATTAGCTCCATTCCATCTATCATTTCCCATTTTAAATCATTCTAAATTACTCCTCCATTCTTCCCCGACACCATAGTTATATCTCTTGGTTTTTTAAATAAATTATTTAACAAGATTTACAAATATTTGGAGGTTTCATTTAACAAATGGCTTTTTTATAGCTTTACTACGAGGATGAGTATTAATTCATATCTGCACAGTTTCCCACTGTAATGAAGTAAAGTGCAGTGACTAACATACCAATGCATCAGCTGTCAGAGGCTCCTTTATTAATACACTGGGATGAGACTCACATCATATCTGAGGCCACACTGTGTTTTTCAGCAAATAAGAATATCCCCAAAAAACATCCACAAAACACAGACACTTATTTTCTCCCTCTGTCTATATACAACTTTCAATGCACCAATCCAGATGCTAATAGATCCATCTTCTCTCTGTTCCTTTTTCTTTTCCATGTCGGTGTTTGTATTCGTTTATAGACTTCGCTGAGCTCCCACAGACATTCTGCAGATAAACGCTTCACAAAAAGAGCAATACGAGTCGGACCACTTCCCTCACACACATGTTCCTCTGTAGATGAACCGCAGTTGAACTTTCCTTTTAAAATAATATTTCTCGTTTCAAAAGACAAGATATTAGAAATACAAAGTGCTGCTGTGCTGTGGTGTCAACTGCTGTTTCACGGACTTGCATCTCAGAGAGAAGCGAGTTTCCCCAAAAAATAAAAGCTGTATTAAAAGCAGGAGATGGGGGGGGGGGGGGGGGGGGGGGGTTCTACCTTTGAAGCAGTTGTGGGACTGTCGAGAGTTCAGACTTGTTTTTCTGCTCCTTTAATCTGCTGCCATGAAAGAGTTTGGTGGGACACAGGGGATTTGTCACAATTGATCCATCAGGACTTTAACCAGGAGCAAAGAACAACCGGGGGGAGCATTAGCTGGCTGATGGCTGCAGTGCCTTAAGAAATCAATCTAGTAAGCAATAGCACTGTTAGATTTAATCATAACTGAAAAGATTTTGTCCATGGTGAAACAGGAAGAGCTCACATTTCCTTTCTGTAACAGGTGAACTCAGAGGAAAGTTTCCTTCCAGTAACTTATATCAACAATTCAGCATCTACGCTATCATCCAGGATCCCCAAAAACTGAGATTTCTTGCAAGTGGAAATTGGTCACGCCAGGTTCACAATCAAGATATTTCATCTTTTGAAAGCATCTGTAATTATCCAAACAATTTCCAACTGTCCAAGCCTTGGCATATGATTCCATGTGAGCCAACACACGCTTGGTCAGGTTAACAAGTTCCTGCAGCCCTTCCATCTCTGCCCCAGACATTCACGATCCTTGGATTCAAGATCTGATGCTGGAGCCTCAAGATCCCTTGACGCTATGCCCTCTAACAGAAATCAAGAAATTTGTATGTAAAAGGCTCTCGAGCCAATTAAGAGCTGAGAGCAGATGTGATTCAATTCACCAGAGTGATGTGGTTAAGGGGGTATTTGGAAAGCATAAGAAAGAAGTAGGGTGATCCCGTTTGAGATAGAAATAGTGTGAGCTGAAGGTAGAAGTTCTGAGAGACAGACGACTTATAGCAGAAGGATAAGAGCGGTTTTTCAAAGAGCTAACGGCTTGGGCAAGTCTGATAAAGTCTTTAAAACATGGATACCAGGCTTAAACCCAACTGAACAGCCAACATGTTCATTAACCAAAGGGCGTTCAGACTTTCTAGTCACGTCCAACTGCAGCTCTGCTCTTGCTCTTGAAGCACTATCGGAAAAGGTGGGACAAGATGGTGACATTACGGAAATCCCAGATTCAACCTTTCATTGACTGTAGACTAAATGTACAAAGTAAGGTTATTATTGATGGATCTACATCACATCCTCAAAAAAGAAACCATGTTTTACCTATTTCCCATTAAATACATTGATTTGTCCCACAAACTTGATTGACAAGGTAACTTCCTCTGAGGAATAAACCCTCTGAATTCCACCAGACAGCTGGAGACAGGATGTTTTCAGAGGTTGACCTGTGGACACACTGCTAAATACTCAACCACCAAGAGACCTGAAGAAGGAAAAGTTTCCTTTCACACAGTTCATTCATCTTGTTGAAACAATCAATAGAAGAAAGATGAAGAAGAAAAAGATCTGAAACAATTCTAGGTTTTCTACGAGGTTGCAAATGCCACAGCAACTGATTCACATTGATTCATACGCATCAGATTGTTCGGTGATCCCTGAAGATGCCCTGAGGACGTGGACATTGTCTTCTTCTTCTTTTTGAGTCTATAAAATGTGATTTTCTGTCACTCATTTATGTCTAATGGTGAAATGAGAAAAATACAGAAAAGACTGACAAATACCAGACACTGAAATTGTGTTCAAATCAGAAAGCGAAACATCAGATGTAACATAATGGGTAATGAGAAGCAGCAGTGACTGGGTGCATTGAGGCCACCAGTCGACATCGGAGTTTGAAATTATCCCAGGTATAAACAGACATGCCTGACTGGGACCTCTGTGAGAGCTGAAGGGCGAAGACACAACAGGAAACAAATGGAATGACACAGGGCTTATCACAATAAGAAGCCAAACCAGAATAAAATGATATGAAAAGGATGTGAATCATGCTGCCGACAGTCTTCCCTGTGAATAGAAACATATGCAGGAACCTGAAGAGAAAGAGAGACGCTTTGTTTTGTCTGTGTTGTCCACATACATCTGTCCAACAAGATTATATCTTCAATGGAAAAATTGGTGAGACAGTTGTGCTGATGTGCAGGGGAAAGATGCTGTATATAGTTATACACACGTCCATAAGCCTAATACCATAAACCCCAAGTAGCCAGTAACTTATAGAATTAACTTTGGTTTCTTCACGGGAGCTCCTTTTAATCCTGAATTTAAATCATACGAGCAAACCCTGTTATATGAGCTCATTAAATGTGGCATGTATGGTATATGTGTGTGCATGTATGTGTGTGTGTGTGTATTCGTAATGGAGGAAACACAATGAAGGATGTGGGTGAAGCAGATTCATGTTATCAGGTTTCAGCACTAATGAGATTTCACCCATCAAAGACTTATTCTGATTACATTTATCACCGAGAGTGACCCTTTCCAACCTCCAAACAGACACACACACACACACACACACACACACACACACACAGGCACACACACACAGGCACACACACACACTGTACTCCTATCGTAATGAGGACACTCTTTGATGCAACAAATTCTTTATTCCCTTACCATAACAATATCAACTAAGCCTAACCCTAACCCAAACCTGAAGTACACACAGAATGAAGATACTCGAGAGGTAAAGGTACAATAGATATTAACAATATTAACAGACGCAAAGCAGCAGGTCCACTACATCGGCAGACACACACACACACACACACACACACACACACACACACACACACACACACACACTCCCCAATGCTCGGCACATTTGTGCTGCGCTTGTAGTAACATTTTAAGAGGTCAGGCTGACGCATTAATTATCTCACATGTTGATTTAAATCTAAGTGGAGCCACGAGAACACAGTCCTTAATCTAACGTTACTGTACCCAGGGGATGAGCCAGGTTCTGATGACTCTGCAATCTGGTGTCGATATTTACAGCCTTTGATAACTTCACGTTGACCCTCGTGAAGACCAGTGATGTGTTGAGTCCCGAAACACACAACAGATCTGCTGTGACTGCTTAAACAAGTGTCGGAGCGGATAAGATTTCTTTAAAACTGTCCCTCTGTAAAAGGCTTGAGTTTCATTCATGTTATTCACAAGTAACCCAAAGCTGTTGCTGCTCTGTTAACATGCTGCCTATGTTACTAGCTCTTCGGTGAATCTTGGGATCGGTTGGGAAGGATCCACCCTCCTTTGTTTCCAGGGGATGAAAGGACACATTTCTGAAGTAGCCTTCATAATCGGATGGACTAGTCGCACTTTCGCTGGGAAGCAAATGTCTCCCAGTGCAGCCACTGGATTGAGACACAGCTATGGGCCTTTGTCCCAGTTATAATAACTCTTTAAATATGGCTTCATTCCAATTATATAATGTAAGTGAATTGATGTGTACGAATAACTGTTTGAAAACAATACAGCAACGACCTCTAACCAGCCACACATCATTACAGTGATATTAATAATACTATAAACACCAGCACCCGCAAGGAGATGATAGAGCGTGATTACAAAAGTGTGATAAAACAAAACAACAAAGTACGGCCTCTTTGACAAATCATAAAAACTATTTAAAAGGAAAAATGCTCCGATCCATCAAGTCAGTGCTCCCCCATTAGATGTACCCGACAGGGTGACAGGTGGGAAGCTGATGAGGGATCACCTTCTTGTCAGGACGCCGGCTGCTCGGCCGGAGCTCCTGTGGGTAAAGTGACAGGATCCGGGGAGAAAGCATGAGCCTGTGTTTGCGTCACATCCTCCGCGGGGGGGCACCACTCTGTCAGGTGCAAAGAAGGAACTGTCAACTCTGCTTTCATCAGGGGAGACGCGTGGCTGTCCAGACCCTCCACGGAGATAACAAGTGATGACAGCAGCAGTAAACGGGGGGGGGGGGGGCGCTGGTCAGTCCAAATCAGGCGAAAACTGCAAATTAATTGAGTAATAGTGAGCATTTGATTTGTCCAATTAGGTAAGAATTCCACGAGACCTGGCAGAGGGAGAGAGCCACAGACAATGTGACATGGTTGAATCTCCTGTTCTCAGTCGTTCCCCCTCCTCTCTGTCCACCTCCTGAACCCGTGATAATATGACGGGCTCGTCTGGGGATGCAAACTGCTGTCTGCGGGAGTTTTAATGCCAGAGGGCAACGGCCGGGTTGACGATTTCAGGAGTCTGCCAAAACCGATAATGTCAGACATCAGCAAGGTGTTTGTCTAACATATAACTTTCAGGGATAACGGGGCTGACTATCATGGTGTGTATATCTGTGTGTGTGTGTGTGTGTGTGTGTGTGTGTGTGTGTGTGTGTGTGTGTGTGTGAGCAGTCTAATCTTGACACCCTTAAAAAGTTATCTAGCTGTTTTTCATCAATTCCGGTGTCAAGTCAAATAACAGCAAAGCAGCCGGTAGCCATTCCAGTCCTGTCAAATATATCACATCGGATACATTAGATAAAAAACATTTTCATCTTCGACTATAAAAGGGAGAAGCCGTCTGTCCATCTGGCAGATGTTTCTCAACATCATCCCGACAAAGTGCAGAGTCAACAGTTCTTTGATAAACAACAGTGTGTAAGTACATCAGGGCCGGAGAGATGCCTCCACTACTCGGAGGTGGCTGCACCTGCTCCAAGCACGAGAAACAAACACAGACACGTACACGGGCTCATCTGAGGAGCAGGAGCGGCTGATCAGAGCCGTGCACGTGAGCCAGGACAAGGAATTCATGTTGATGTAATGTTCCACCACGCCTCATCTAACATTCAGTCGTTATGATATTCGATTTCCTTCAACGACCACGTAGGAGGGAGAGAATGGCTCACATTAACATATTTAAATAGAAGAGTCTGGAAGAAAGTTTTCCTTTTTGATTTTCTTAACTGGTTTTAATACCAGTGACTAAACAAATCAACGTCAAACCATTTTAGTTGTTATGTCAAGAGAAAGAGTTTCTGTGGCTCAGTGGTTTCATTAATCTACACTCGCTCATTTTATTAAGTACCCTAAGATGAAACTCATATAAAATATTAGTACAATAAACCACGCCTGCAGTAATTATAGAGATTCCTTTTGAATTTGTGATCTCTGTTTTTCTAATAATGAGTTTAGGTTCTGTTGTTGATGTCATTACACAGCTGCGTCCTGGAAATTAGTGGGATAACAAATGCATAATAACAATAACAAGCACTGTCTTTTAAATTACATTAAAATTACTCAAATAAAGAAACTTGAGATAGAGCTGCACAGAATGACAAACAGTGTACTCTCTTGTGTGATGCCACAGGTTTTTACAATGGAACTGAATGGTAATCACCTGATGCATGTACCGAAAAATACTCCTAATATTCCGTGGTCAGTAGTAAAAGCCTGTCTGACATGTTTATAACATGTATGTGCATCATTATTGAAAGAGGAAATAACTAAAGAGGTCTTAAAGCTTTAATTCAAACAACGGATCGCTCAGTGCTTGGTGCGTGATGCGCTCCGTGGGTCTTGTGCAGGACTCGATAGACACGGTTGATCTGTTCTTATTTCAGACGTGGCCTGGTCCATGTGTGCGTTGAGGATTTGGGGTTTAGCTCTGCTTGCTCACAGGTTTATCCTGCGTGTGACTGGGCCTCTGGGTAGTTTAGTTCTTCTTTTCAACAATATGTTCAAGTCCGATAATCTCGGCGGGTGAAAGTTTGAGCTTTGGGGCAGTTTACGTCGTGACCCTCTGATCCTGCACCGCACAGGGTCATGCATAAATGATCGCTCTGTTCTACGGACTAACAACATCGCAGCTGAGGCAACAAACGGTATTCAGGTGAAACCACACAACACAAACACTGGGTGGTTCCTCCCTCTGCTTTCTAACTAGCCTCATTTCTTCATGGCATGGTTCCACTACATGTTGGATGTTGGTTCCTTAGAGATTCTGCTCCATGTTGACACGATGCAAATCTCCCATCACCAGATCCCGAAGGTTGTTCTATTGGATTCAGAACCCATTGACCGTGCCACTGAAGATGTGGTATTATCATGGTGGAACTATATTAAGACGCACACAATTAAGGTCTAACACAATTACACCACAACCATCATGGTGGCACAAGGAAAGTTTGGTCCATGGATTGTCTTTGATTACAAATTCTGACCCGACAATCTGCAGCCTCAATCTTAAACATGATTATTGAGCTCACAGAACATAGACATGTTTCTATCGGTTCCTGTGGATCTGTTCCCTGCTGTGGAACCCTCACTTCAAGGTTCTACATATTCTGATTCAGAGAACCACTCGGTGTAGAGCGAGTTACCACAGCCATGGCCACAACACATTTCTGTTTGCAGACTGCTGATGTTTTTCTCACCGTTTTGACTAAACTCTCGAGACGAGTCCGTCTGGCAGCAACAATCAACGGTGAAAGTCACACGGGTCACATCTTGCTGATGTTTGATTAACTGAAGCTCCTGATCTGTATCTGCATGATTTTATTATGCACTGAAATGCCGCCACGGGATTGGCTGATTGTGATTGCACGAATGGGCACAAGTGCTTACAAGTGCTCGTAAAATAAAGCTTGATGAGGAACACACATTTAGCCTTGATACAATCAAAAGGAACAAGCTGATATGTTCCAATTTATACCCTGACCTTAGTAAATTCTCAATTCTACACGTTATGGATTAACATTGAGCGGCTCTAAATAACTCCGGTGTGAGAAGCAGACACATTTAAATACACTTTGCGCAGCACATAGGTCGGAGAGACAGCTGCAGGGGGAGAGGAGGCAGAGACATGAGCAGAAAATAAAGAAACAAGGTAAAGGCGCAGGTAAGAGAGTGGGAAGGAATGATAGACACCAAGTGTGTGTGTGTGTCTGTTTGTGTGTGAGTGTATAGCAGACAGGGGCAGAGGCAGACAGGCTCTATTTTAAATAATGTGTTACAAAAAAAAAAACACAGTCACTATTCCTGAAGCCTGTGAAACTCTTCCTGTTTCCATGTTGTTGCTCGTGAGAGACCGAGCAGGAAGGAAAGAGAAGTAACAAGTAATTAGTCCCCCCAAAAAAATAAGGCTTTCCATTATTTTGAAATGATCAATGTACTAAATATACAATCAAGTTTTGGGACCGAATTAACTGAGAAAAGCAAACCCTGCTAATTACACCATGAACACAACAACGTACACCAATTAGTCTATTTACAATGAACCAGAGGATCAGGCCTCTGCAAATAATGTGAAACCTGCAGCCCAGGAAACACATTTAGATTCTTAATCAAGAAAAGTGAGTTCAAAATGAGTCATGAGTGAATAAATTCATTTTTATTACATGTTCTTTTTATAACAGCTTTAACTGGCAAGTGCCCACAGATATTATGCCTCACAGATCTCACTGTGAAGCCTTGGACTCACACAACCTGAAACCTACCTCGAAGTGCATCCCTGTGTTTTATTGGACTGAATATATCAACATTATTTAAATGATTATACTCAATGGTTACGGTGTGAATGGTTATATTTCATTATAAATCCTACCTTGTAGTGAAATGTCATGGTTGGGGTTTAAAACAAATCTTGGTGAAGGAAAAGAAATACATTTTTAAATGAAAGAAAAGCATGGTGTTCAGTTAAGGTTAGTGGGAGATCACTGGCACATTGACTGTCGGTGTGAAATAGGAAACAAACATCAGCCTCCCACGTCCGTCACAAACTGCTGAATCCATTTACCTCCATGTCTTCCTCTGGAGGTTTACCAGCACTCATCATCTTTTTAAACATTTTAAAAACAACATAATGCTGCATGCTCTTCATCATAACATTCCTCCTGCTCTCTACTATTCAAACCATCAGCTGCAAAATTGTTGACCTGCTGTTTTGTCTGTTACAGTGAAAACCGAACGTATATATAATTGAAGACAACTTGACAAGACTGACGGTTCTGAAATTGACTGTGTCGGACAGGAGGATCTTCAGGGAGACGTGGGTCACTCAGGTGACGCTGCCCTCCTGAGCTCCATCAAAGGGAATGCTAACATTTAAATGGCAATCCTGAATTTTTGATCCTCTCTCAGAGGTCTGCTGAGGTCTCAAGAGCCAAGCACGATGTCAGTCTGATGACAACACAGGCAGAGCAGGAGGATACTCTTTCATGGAAACAACATTTCATTGACATTCTTTACTAGAGAGCATTTCATTGAACAGTTCTTCTCTGTATATTTGCATTCAGTAATCATACGCAGGAGGAAATGCTCTAATCCTTTGAATAGTCTTTTTCAGTCGTCATTGGATGTGGATGTTCTACCTCAGTCACAATCATACGTGTTTATTCCCGTGTAATCGTTCGACGCCTGAATGACTTTAAGTATAGTATAGTTTTTTTTTATGATTCCTCTGGATCTGAGATTTTCAGGGATGTGAGCAATCAAAAGAGCTTCTTCAAATAGCACAAAGGAGGAGGTGAGAGGAGGTGAGAGCAGGGGAGGGATGGGGCCTTCAGAGACTGGATTTCTGTCAGAAAGAAAGAGGAAATAAAAACGTGCGGAGGGGAAAAGGCAAAGAACGACAAAGACATCCTCCTGGAGAGGACTCGAGGGTCAGCATCCTGACAAGTGGGGTCGTTGAGGATTCTCAGCGAGGAAAAAGAAAAGGTCGGGGGGGGGGAAGAGAAAGCAAAACTGGAAATGATGGCAGAGCAGAGTGGAACAGAGGGGAGGGAAAAGTTAAATACAATTTGTTCTCAATTGTCAAACTTATATTACCATTGAATTTCAACCATATCTTTTTTTGTTTGTCTTTCAAATTTAGGACCTCTTATCTGTTCATGGTTTCCTTTGAGACGCGGAACAAACATAAAGCTACATCCTCGGTCACGGGGCCATCTGCACAGAACACGGAGCAAAGAAGTGAATAATATATTGAACGAATGTTGAATATATTATTTATCTCATTTAGATTCCTCCTTACATGAAACACGTGTATAGTGGACGTTGCGTTAAATATGCAAACGTGTCGCAGGAGGCTCCACTTATCGCTTTGTTCGAGCTCCACTCATTTTTCTACGTGTGTAACTGAAGGTCACCTCAGCTCGGGCCCGATGAAAAGCTCCTTCAACTCATCAGGAAGTCTGCCGCCACACCATCAGTGATTCACCGCTGCACTCAGGACATAGTGTGAGGAAACTGTGCAATAGTTTCATGACTTAAATCACATTTTAAACACAACTTGTTCTGCTGTTGTTGTTGTGAGTTGTGTTGATGGTTAAAGTTAAGACTCTACAGGGAAACCACTTTTGTGTGGTTCGCATCTTCTCTCATTATTTTGAAGATAAAGGACAAGCTGTTACTTTATCCCGACCGCAGCTGAGAGCTTTATACTTCAGCTGCAAGTTATGTATTTAGCATTTTATTTTATTCTGCCTCTGCACATCTGTCGGTTGCTGTTAGTTAAAGAAAAAGGCTTCTTAGTGCAAGGAGACAGAGCCCTCAGCTGATGAGGTGAAGGCTGCACCAGAAACTTGAGTACCGGTATACTGTAAATAACCTCACCTCCATCTCTCCTCCTCTTTTCTCTCTCTGTCTCCAAGCAAACATTCACCAGTCAATTTCAATTACCACTTCATAAATCTGTTGTTTCTACAAACGGAAAAGAGACGCAGAACACAACGAGAAAAATAAATCAGCAGTTTTCAGTTTTTCTTGGTTTTACAGTTGGTAAAAAACAACAATTTATCTTTTAATCTAATATGGATCTAGAATAGAAGAATTATTAATTTTTTGAGACCATCTACCCAACAAAATGTAGTTAACCCATTGAGATCAGATGTAAGATATGCGTGTGTATACCTTTAAGAGCAGGTGTGAGGTTTGAATGCTTCGTCCAGATGAGAGACGTGCGTCTCGTCCCCTTTGTCGTGAGTAATGAAATACATCGAGAGTCGCTGAAACACAGAATGAATGATGGCTAATGTAATTGGTTGTTAGCATGTTAAGCCTGCAAAACATTTTCAAGGTAGCGTTTCAGACAATGGCTAACAATCCAAGTGACAGGACGCGTGTTTTAATGACGAACCCAGAAAGTGGTAGCGGAGGATTCAGAAGAAGACAAAGCAATGATTTGTATTGTTTATTTCATCATCTGCTTCAAAGGCTGAGAAACGAACATGTTTGTCAGCTCTTCAAAAAAATCCTTCAGGTGTCAGGGCTTCTTGTTCGAGTGTTTTCATTCCGCATCTTATTTCTCGATGTGTTGATGTAGCTTCACATCAGTGGAAAGTACAAGTGATGTACAAAGTGATGAGACAACTTATGACATGTGTTGCTTCAAGAAAGTTACGAGGGTTAAAAAGAAGACGACAGGAGTTGGTGGAAGTTTTGTTGATCATAGAAATGTAAAGAACTTCTCAGGCCTGTGTGCTTGTGTAACTGTGGCCCGGTGCCATATTGATTGGTTTATAAAAGCTGCTTGCTCAGGGTTTGTGGTGTACTTGGTGTAAGAGTCTCCCTCTCATATGACCAAGTGGATATAGAAAAGAAAACTGTTGAAATCCACAAAACAAAAGGTTGAGCAGAAAAAGAGGAGGGAGATTGAAAGAGCGAAGATGGAAGTGGAAAACAGACTGAAAACAGAACAAGGAAAAGAATCGTGGATTCTGAACAAGAGCCAGATGTAGGATTAAAATTCCCAGTGTTGGTGTTTAGTATGCCGAACAGATCGTGGATCACTCATCACTATCCAACTGCCTTGGCACTCAGGGCAGCACTCCCTCCCTCACTCTCTCTCCCCCGCTCTCAGTCTTTGATGCCAGCTGAGCTGCAGAAAGCGATGGGACACGGGGGAGGGGCCGGGGCTGGGGAATGGGAAGGGGAACCACACGGTGCAGATGTTAGGTGTGAAGAGGAGATGACACGCTCCCTGCAAAACATTTCAATTTATTGACTATTCGGAACGAGGCTGCGAAAAGCTTGAGAAACAAGAAGAAGAAGAAGAAGAAGAAGAAGAAGAAGAAGAAGAAGAAGAAGTGGTGCATCACTTTTAGCAGATGAGGAGCGACACGGAGACTCATCAGTCAAAAGCTTTTGGGCATTTGACGGGATTTGGGCTTTTAGCTCGTATCAATTTGGAAACATAGAGAGAGATGCAACATGAATATTGGAGGAGGACATGCTGGCAAAACACAGAGGTCACTGGATGCCTTTGTTTTTCTCATTTGCCTTAAGCCGGAGCCTCTACTTTTATATCAAATAAAAGATGAAGTTCAGAGCTGCAGCTTCATCGAGGAGACGCTTCCGCTCCACGGTGCAGACTCAAGACGTCGGGGGGGATTTGCTTCAGAGTTTAGTCTGAACCAAAGTAACAGGTGTGATCGGTGCCTCAGAGCAACGGACCAAAGTTGAGTCTGAACAGAGACCTGGTCTTGGTCCGGATCAAACTGAGCTATGGGTTCGGAGCTTTTTTATAATTCAGACTTTCCAACCAAGAGCAGGAAGTGAGACTGCTTTAAACAACAGAGGAAGAAAAAGACGTTTGCAGGATTCTTGTAGCGTTCACCTCCGAAGATAAAGTGTTTACTGGTTGTAATACCAGCGGCAATGAAACTAACAAATTCAACTATTTCCTTAGTTTTCTCCACACATGTCAGACGCATGCCGTATTACAAACCATTCAATTGCAATTACAAACGCTGCAGTGCACGTAGATTGTTTCAAAACAGCATTTTATATGAAAGAGCATCTAATTATTACTCAGAGGGTTTCAAACGCCCCCAATGTCCGGTCCAGAATCTACATGATATAATAATGTCGACGATCAATTGATAAAATGATGAATTAATCAGTAAATATTCACATCATTTCTACACATTTGATTTACTGAGTGTCTGTATCCTGAATTATTGATCTGAGCAATCTCCTTTAATGTGTTTCTGATCCGGGAGCAGATTCAGTCGTGAGGGGAAATTTAAAACACATCACAAGATGTTCTGTGACTGACACTGTCCAAGTCAAACTAACCACAGTCACACAACATTCTGTGGGCCACAGCACAACCTCCCCAGCACACGTTCTAATTTAATGCCTTGCTGGAGGGCGCCTGAACAGTAGATCGTGTGGGAGGTAAGGGGGGCTTGTTCTCTTTCACCTCTCTCACCTGTATTTATTACCAAGCCTGAGTTTATTACTTTCCTTCATTTGGCCTAAAGTCTTCACCGTCCACGGCCCGATTTGACCCGAACCTGTTATTGTCCATGTTTCCTCATCAGCCGGAGAAATAAAAAACAGGAGTGAATCATTTCCACAGGGTTAAGTTTTCCAGAGGGATCATGGAACAGCTCAGTGAGGCCGCGTGGTGCTAATCAGCAGAGCAACATGAGATAAGATGGCATCTCTCCTCCACCCGACAGCTAGTATTATATCCCAGTTTAAGAAAGCTGCTGTCGGGCGAATCACAGCCTGACAGGAACCAGAGGAGGAGGAGGAGGATGTTCACTGTGTGTGTGAGCTTGAACAAGCAAGACAGAGACACAACAACAACAACAACAACAACAACAACAACAAGGACAGTGTGAAAGCGGAATAAGGAGAAAGTGAATTTATCAGAGGACACGGGCACCTGCTAATGTTCAGTCGACCACAGTTGATTCCTCTGACAGATGGGAATTTCAATTAGCACACAGGGGAACGCGAGTATCGGTTAAACCAATCCAATTATTGTTTGGAGCAGATGTTTCGCGGCAACGTCAACTCGGGAGAATCAACAATACGGGTAAAGTCAAATCCGAGCCCGCTGCCGTCCCCTGTTTACAAAACCAAACCGTCTCTGTGTCTTACCTACTCTCTGCTTTTCGCTGTGTATACAAAGGAACACAAAAAAAGATTTAAACATCCCTCTTTAATATATTTACATATGTCCTGTCTGGAGAGCGCTCTCGACACTAATGGTGGCTCAGCAAACAAAGGCACAATCTAAAAATGACGTTTTGAATGCTTTCAACGCTTCCACCCCTTTTCTCTTCTGCCATGCAACACAATTAAATACTTATTTGTTGACGCCCGCAAAGTGTTTTCCATTTCCCTGATAATCACACTGAGCCGGCAGTTTGTTGTGTCCACATTATCCACAGACACCGGGTTGTTCTTTTACCATCAGCTCAGTTTAATGTCTCTGTTCCATCAGCTTTATTTCCAGTTCTGTCAGAGGTTAGGGTTGTGGGAACCATTGGTTTCAATCAAAGAAATGTGTTTCCATTTGTGGAAGTGGACGCACAAACAGTGCAGGAGCGTTAATATCCTGCAACACTTGTTTTCTTTAGTTTTCTCAGGAGTGAATTTTGATACTGGCACAGAAAGACACTTTCTCATTGTGTTTTCATTGTGATTGGTTGATAACAAACTCAAGCTTTTAATATCGTGACTGCATTGTGCACTTTGGGAGAATCTTCACACACATTCTTCTCTCTAATCACACACACAGACACAATAACATAATGTCACATAACAAACTAAAGAACCTTTTTAAGAGTAGCTCTCCTGACGGCAGCTTCATAGCACCTCGTTTGACCTCATTGATGTGATCGCATGAGGAAGATGGAGAAGATGGAGAAGATGGAGAAGATGGAGAAGATGGAGTTTGGCATGGTGCGACTACCTATGTAGGGATATAAAACAAAAGCAGAAGAAACAAGTCTGGATTAGAAAATGTTTGTGGAGACATGATCAATATGACCTTTGTCTATTCTTCAGCAACAACTGGAGGTGAGATTTTAACTGTATATTTAACATGAGTCAACAAACAAAAGCCTTTCTCTCAAACTCAACTGTTGGTCGTCATTTCAAAAGCTCGACTCTTCTCTCCCGTTGGTTTTGCTCAGAAACTGCTTTCTCATTTTAAATCCTACATTTTCCAAACATTTGTTTCGATGATCCTCAATGACTCTGCCGGCAGTTTGGTTTCTAGGTTTAAGAGTGACCCCCTCACATGACCAGATAGTCTGAGCCGACCAATGAGACGATCACCACCGACCAGGGTTCCAGACGAGATTTCTCCTCCGATAGTCGTGATGAGGTCAGAGGTCTGGAATCATTCGTCGCATGCACGTGACGTATGACTGAATAAGAAACATCCCTGAAGTGAATAATGAAACTCTGGCGTCATGCTGAGTTCACGTCAGACGACATGAAGTCGGAGAGGTGGATGACAGATAACTACTCCTGCCAGGAGGAGGTCTGGTCGGGTGATCGACCTCCATTCAACCTCACCTGTCACATGATAGACAAGCACACACACAACCAAGAGCCACCGTTAAAAAAACACAATTTCTGTGTGTGTGGCTTGTTCTGAAGAGGTGACCAGGATCCCATCTCTCACTCCACCAAAGTTCCCATCAGGCTTTGTAATTGCTTGATCGGGGTTCTAACAGGATTTCCCCTCCCGGAGAGAAACTCCAGCTCTGATTGGTTCGACAGCTCCGGAGGGCAAACTGAAATCTGGGAGGTCAGAGGTGTCACCGCTGACAAAGAGGGGTGAGGGGGGGGATGTCACGAGCACACACACAAACACACAAAGTCACACACTGTCACGGTGGCTGCAGACAGATGGCTCTCGAGGGATGGTATTACACTGAGGGCTGAGCAGAGGGGGTTTGTATTATGAAGCTGCAGGAGTGACATCCATGAATGAGCAGACTAATGATTGTTGTTGTCTCTTCATGCATCCGTTGATTTATTCATTCTTTTTTTGTTAGTTTGAGTGTTTTGATTTTTTTGTAAATTGAAAACATTCACATTGCTCCTTACTTCTTCAAAATACAGTTTAACGGTTAACACTTCACTTTAGGGTTATGGGTTTCAATGTGTTTGTGTGTGTGTGTGTTTATGTGTGTGTTGATGTCTGCATTGGTCTCTACATTAGCTTCTACCCTACATGTGTACTCACTATGTCTGTGTGTACATACATACACACAAACAGTAGGAGTGTGTGTGTATAGAACATATTTTGGACGGCATCGTGATTTGCATGCATGTGTAGTTATGCATAATTGTTGGTGTCTTTCAAACTGGGCATTTGTGTGTGTGTGTGTGTGTGTGTGTGTGTTTGTGTGTGTGTGTGTGTGCTCAGGTGCACAGATAAGCATGTGAATGTGTGTGCACATACATGTCTCTCTATGTGTGTGTGTCTGTGTGTGTGCGTGTGCGTGTGTGTGCATGTGTGCGTGTGCCCCTGAGTGGCAGCTCCTCTGTCTGTCACACTGATACAAGTCGACAGCAGGGTCTTCTTCAATGAGCTCGTTGGAGCTCAGCCAGAAACCTGCTCTCTGCCTCGGTTACTGCTTCCTCCTCTCTGCCCCCCTTTCCTCCTCTTCTCTCTCTCTCTCTCTCTCTCTCTCTCTCTCTCTCTCTCTCTCTCTCTCTCTCTCTTGCTCTCTCTCTCTCTCTCTCTCTCTTCTCCTTCCCCTCATGTAAACCTCTGTCTTCCTCATGTGGCTCAATTTCTCTCCCTTTCATTTCTGTCCCCTTCTGCTCGCTCGCTCGCTCATGTCTCTCTCTCTCTCTCTCTCTCTCTCTCCCTTCTTAACCTCCCTTTTTCACCTATTTTTGAAAGGTATTTTACTCCCAGGCATAATGAGAGTGTGAACATCAGAAGTGGAAGAAAAGAGCTTTTTTCTTTTCCTTCCTCTCTCACAAATGTCAGCACACCTAAAGGAGCAGTTCCATCAAAAGTGGGTGAAACTAAACACGGGCAGATCCCAGGAAGGATATGGGTGGAGTTACAGGGATGACAAACCTGTCAAACGCTGCGTATGAGACAGATTATTTGGACAGTGAACAGGATCAATCGGCGTTCTGCACTGCAAAGTAATTAAACAGAACAAATACCAGTCGGGGACTTAACCTCATGTCTCATGCAGAGGTCGTCTCCTTCCATCTCCGTGAATCGTTGTCAAATGGTGAGACGCCGGGAGAAAGCCTCAAGCAACGTCTGAGTGTTGGATTTGTTCTCCATTCGTGTGCAGGTGGTAAAACCCATTAGACCCATCGGAGAATGTATCTGTGAACATCATAAACCATCCACAGATCACTATTCGTACATGTTTGTGAATTGTGTGTTCATTGAGTGGATAGTAAAACAATTGTTTGTCTGCAATGCACTAAAATAAACCCATCCACTGGGGCATCAGGGTTTTTTCCACCCAGACACTCAGACATTCATGTCTCCGGGGTAGATTAGATAAATTTGTTTAGTTAATATCCCCCGGGGGCGGGGGGGGGGGGGGGGGGGGTGGGGGGGGGATGTGGGTAATAAAATCCAGGCTGTTTTCCTCTGTGACTCGAGCCTCATCCTTCTGGAGGGTGTGCCAGCCAGCCCCCGACTCACAGCAGGGGGTTAGCGACAGACGTCACGTCCCCGTGAGACTTACATGTAATAATCAAGTGACTCGCACCACCAGAGGGCTTGGTAATCACATGTGGCCTGCTACACATATTAGCCTGGATGGAATATATACATGTGGTTGACAATGCAACAGCACATTGGATGAGCTTGCAGGGTCCGGCTCTGGTCGTCTGCCTGAGCTGAGTTTTAATCCTGATTCGTGTCACTTTGGAAATAAACATCAGAATTCAACGTGCACCTCTCGTTCTCCACCTGTGTGCCGGGACAGAGTAACACTGAATATCACGCTGCTTTGTTAATTGAGTTCCTTTAGGGTTTGTTGTGCTGAGGCCGTGAGCGCGGGGGAGGAATGCTTCTGTTGTGCAGCACCGCTTCCTGATATTGATCAATCCAATCAAAATGATTAACAAAGAGAAAGAGAGAGAGAGAGAGATGCCGAGAGAAGTGGATGTTGGGAGGGGTGAGGGAGGACAGAGAGAGCAAATAAAAGCACATTAAGGACGGGAAGATGGGGATGGATGAGGGGAATCGGAGGGAAACAGAATAAGTGAGATGTTGGACCGAGGGAAGGATGAAAAAAGAGGATGTGAGCGGAAGGAGAGTAAATCGAACTGATTCAGGGGCGAGCGAGGGAGGAAAAAGTGCTGACATGTGCCTGGATCATTATTTGTTGCCCGAGTCCCTGCTTGATCCCTGTGTACATGCGTGTGTGTGCATGTGTTTGAAAACGTGCTCACTAGCAGATCCAAAAATCTGAATAATAAAAAATGTCTTTATTGTAACCGTACAGTGGGTTAGTATGCTCAGATCAAGAAGACTAAAGGTAAAGGGTGTTAAACATAAATAGACAAAAAAACAACGTAATTACAGTGACACCTCACCCAGGTTTAGATTTCAAAGGACTAAATGTCTTCCTGCCACATTCCGCTCCACCTCCTGTATCCACACAACCCAACAATTTGTGTTCTTTCTTGGTTACGTTGGAGTGATGTGTCACAAGTTGGCCGCAAATAGACCTTGGCCTTACATCATGGCAAGTTATAGCCTGTGCCGTCTTACTTTTCCACTGGAAACTCTATACCTTTAAAATGTAATTTCTTATCGTTCCATTTTTCCCATATGCATGAAAATAAAACTGTATTTATGCTTCATACTGCACGTGAGCTGAATGGAGACGGAGTTTTTCAAAATATCAGATAATATCATGAGCCAAATGTTTAATCACTATTCAAATGTCCAGTGATTAAACTGCAAATTATTTGACTAAACATTGAGCTATACTCTAAAACCTGCATTCTAATACGCTCGTAATGACAATTCCAATGTGCTGATTGGTAATTAACATGAAATAAAAACTATATTAGTATTTAATCCTAAACCAAAGTTGAAGGCAAATAATAAGGAGATGAAGAGTTGAGAGGAAAACTTGATGTAACAAGTTCTTTCAGTTCATCCTCAGGGGAACATGAATGTCCAAGTTTCATGGAAAATCCTTCCGAAAAATGATGAGTCATTTCAAATACGACAACAAATGTCAGCCTCCTGGTGACGGAGTGAGAAAAGTCATTCATCCTCTGTGGACTAAGCATCTCTGTACAAAATGTGGTGCTCAGCAGTTACTGGGATTAATAATCTGGGGACCATAAATACCTGTATGAAGTTTTAAAGAAATCCACACGATATCTGATTGAATGTTTCAGTCGAGACCAAAATGATGAAGCTGCCAACTGACTGTCTATCTCTGCCGTGCTACTGTACTTAAATATTAAAGAATATTTTCAATATACTGTACGAGTTTTGATCGTTTACAAACACGAGTACATGACATCTTGCTTTTTTTTCACTGCATTTCCAAGTATTCACCTGTCAGAAAAGGTTGTTTATTTTTAGCACTGAATGTTGGCTCTGGATCCATTGTGCATTATATGTGTGTGTGTGTGTGTGTGTGTGTGTGCGTGTGTGTGCGTGTGTGTGTCTGTGTGCGTGTGTGAGTGCCTTACATGTGTATGGATGTCAGTTGCTTACCTTAGGGCGGTAAATCAGCCTGCGTACATCTGCGGTTACGACTGTAGTTTACGAGTCGACAGCGGCAGATGCAGGTTGAGACAGAATGACAGATTTACCGTGTGTTGCTGTGTGTGTATGTAAAGTGTGCAGGTACATTGATGTGGGTTACAAGTGTCACAGTTTGCAGACAAGCGGCGAAGAAAGCCACACACAAAAATATAAACACACACGCGACAGGCAGCACAACAGCAAATCTCACAAGATCCTTCGTAGAGTCTGTAAAGCCTGAAAGACTGAACCTCAATGTGGGATTAGAATCTGCTCCAACACAGTCATGAACCATTTGTGTGTATTAACATCTAAAAATTGCTTCAACTCTGCTAAAATATGTAATAATAACACTAAGAAACACCATTCTTTCTGTTCTAATGTGCCCACAGCTGCACTCTCTACATCACGAGCACACAAATATAATTTTTACCACTCAGCAGCAAATAATGATGAGAAATACTTGCAGAATCATAACGCACTCGGCTGCACTTGTAAAGCCGTAAGTAACCGGGATTATATTGTACCTAAAAAGAACAGAACTTAAGTGGAAGCCATCAAGTCGAGCATTTAGTGCAATGAGTGAACAAGTGATCCTGTGCTGCAGAGGCAGGGGGGAGATTAAGTGTCTTTAATAAATAAATATATATTTATATATTCAGCCCTTTCTGTCGTTAGAATACAGCTGACTTAGGTTCTTGGAGTGGATTTCGTTAACCCTTGAGCTAAGTGATATAAATATGAGAACATACAAAGACGATGTGATTCATTGAGTCACACGGCGTGGAGATGTGGGTGAGATGTTGAATTCTTCGTATTGAACCCGATGAGTCATCGATACACCGGACGCCCACTGAGGATTATGTAAAAAAAACAGGAAATCGCCATCGTTCGGCGTTTTAATTATATCAGCCTTTTAAAACGTGGCCTTGAAGATTGAAAAAATGCAAATTCGCCCGAGTCGTTCATTATGTTTAAGGTTCGCGAGATGGAATAAAAAAGATTAAAAGCGAATCGGTCCACGTATTGAACAAGTCACCGTCCCAGATAAAGCACTTAATGGAGGAGCATAAATCTGGATCTTTAGGAGGAAATGTGTTTCTGAAGGACTCTGCCAATTGGTGCACGCTTTACTTGATAATGTATAAAAAGTTAAACACAGTCGACATAGAAATTCTTCTTTTTTATATATTATTCATAACCTACAACCTAAATCTATCGCTACGATGACAGCAGCATTACAATGAATCGACCTACTATTTATTTTAAGTGACATTTCCATCTATTGCCAAATCCACACTGATTGTTGTTTTTACATTTGTGTTTATGTACAAATAATAAACTAAACGAAATAGAATATATTTATGACTCACTCCACATTTTCCTGTAAGGACGAGCTCTGCTTCATGGAAGGAAGAGACCGAGAGGAGTGGAAGTCTGCGCTGAGGAATCAAGTACCGCAACTAATCAGGAAAGTGGAAAAACTGTTTTCTAATTTACTTAAGTGATTAATAATCACGGTATTTATTGTGATTTACTGTAACCAGAGTATTGAGTTGCTTGTGTGATGGAGCTGCTTCACTGTGTTCCGTCTCTGTCTGTAAGGCTATTTGTCTCCGTCAGTGTGTGTGTGTGTGTGTGTGTGTGTTGTATTATTTAACTGTTCATTAAATAGAAAGAAAGAGGGAGAAACACACACACACACACACACACACACACCCTGGAAACAGGAACAGATACGACAAACATATTCCCACAAATAAACACACATATCCAAACGATCACAACTGTTAAAAACACTGAGTCTGACAAGTAAATCAAAGCTTGAGTTGCAAAACTGTACCAACACACACACACACACACTCCTACACACACACAGACCCACAAAAAAACAAACAGATTTAGAGACATATGACAAAATCGTGCCCAGCATGGGATAGTCTACCAAAACAACAGGTAGACAGAAACTGAGTGAGGGTTTTTGCAGCAGTAACATTTTCAAATCTTTCTTCTAATAAGACAGCTGCAGTCCAGAGGATATAAATACACACATCCAGAACCTGGTGCATCATTTACCAGGGAACTGCTACCGGTGCTGACACATCAATCACACTCGCTGTGTGTCTCTAGGTGTGTGTGTGTGTGTGTGTGTGTGTGTGTGTGTGTCTTTCTGGGTCTTTTTCATAATCATAGACTGAGAGTGACATTGCCATGAATCCATCCACATGTAGAATATACGTTGAATAACCACATCCTGTTCTGTGGCAGTGTTATTTGAAATTCTCAGATCCTGCAGTTGTATCATTTAGGCCAAATGACAGAATTTGTTCCTGGAGGCGACTCTCTGAACTCCCTCTCTCTCTCTCTCTGTCTGCCTCCTCCTCACGGTGATGATGACAGGAGGTTTTTTATGGAGTGGCTGAGCAGAAGATTGTCTGGCTTGTCGGCATAAATGATTCAATGCATCCCACCTGATCCTGCAACTGTATAACAAAGAGGTAACAGAAATATATACAGCTTCCCCATCGCCCTCCTCCCACCTCAGGCTTAAACCCTGCAGCAGTGTGTTTGGACCAGAAGTCGGGGGGGATGCATTCTGAATTCATTTTGACATGATGTTTATATTTTCATACATTAATAATATCTGTGCAAGTGGCAAACAAACTTATGCTGTATGTGATAAAACCCCAAAGAGCTCCGATGGCTCTTTACTCTAATGACAAATATCTGACATGTTTTAACAAATACTACCAAATACTTTCTGCAAATATATAAGGGTTCAGTGGAACAGGTGGAATCCCTCATGGGTCGGATTTCTATATCGAATTTATTCCGTCCAGCCCCAGAAATGGACAAAAGGCTGAGAAAACATTTGCAACATCCAATTGGTTGTATACTGGTTTTGTGGTAATGCTGGTGGCAGCTTTCTTTCTGAATCTTTAAAAGTGACTTGAAGTAATTGAGAAGCAGCGAGTTGACTGACTCCACAGCACCTTGAGGCTTTTTGTTTCCTTTTTCTAATATTTTTTATCTTCATGCAAATATTGGATCAGCCAGAAAGACACCGTAACAAATGCTTTTCAATAAAAGTCGAGATTTCCTCAGGGTCCACATCAGATGAAGATCCAAAAAATAAGAATACAAAAAAGCTGCAAAATATAGTCTTTAATTAGAAAACATTTGTGAGTCTATATGAAATTGATATCCATTTACTTTTATACATTTCAAAAGTTGGGATTGCATGCTGGCAGAACTTTTCCTTTATCTCACAATAAACAGAATCTGATTGTCAAACAGAATATTGGTGCACGATGCAAAACAGAATCAAAACGAAATATGTGAAAATACTTCATTGCCCTCAGTGATGGGAAAACACACTATCTGCCAACACACACTCTGCTCCCCACCTGCAGCACCTGCAGCTTAAATGTGTTGGCACTCTTAAAGTGTGGCGAGCGAGGAGGAGCAGGCACACGTCCCGCGAGTCCGACAGGAAGGTTAAACAGGCTGAGAGGAAGAGGAAGAGGAAGAGGAAGAGGAGGGAGGTCACAGCAGCTTATCTTCCTTTCTGTTATTCTGTCTGCCGTCCCTCCGGCTCAATAACACAACACACACACCCACACTTGCACGAGTACTAAACACCTCATGCTGAGTTCACACACACACACACACACACTTCAGAACTCGGGGACATCCCAGGAGGACACGTTGTGAATTGCAGTGAGACACACTGGAAGGGCTGTTCCTTCCAAATGGTCAACTAGTCTGAATATCTCAGCTTTGACTGATTTAATGAGTCTGTCGCTCTCACACTAAACTGAGGTTCTAATTTCTATTCATTTACCATTTTCACACAGGCGGCTTGAATCTGGCACGGCTCTTCATCCTGGAAGGTGAAATATCCCTTTGAGCTCTGCCTCCTGGAATGCAGAGATTTCCACATCTGTCAAAGTTGCACTGCGAGTTTTAAAGTGATTTTACCTTCCATGTTGTGTTATGAATATAATTCTACATCCTTTATACTTTGTTTCAATATACAACGCTCTTATTTTGTATCTCAACAAACAAACAGTGGACATTTTCCCAGTGGAAGTTTCTCGCTGCTCAACAGACGATGGAGACAATGTGAGACACATCAGTATAATGACAACAGGTGAGTAGAGGAATGGGTTTGCTAATAACATAATAATCTGTGATAACCTAATGGTTGCAAATTTGAAGTATTACAATACAGGTTTAGAACTCATTTTTAAAGCAAATGTGTTCTCACTCGCGACAGATTTTATTCCTTGGGATCAAAGTATTAGTCAGTATTTGTTTTGACTCCTCTCACGTATGATTCATTTTACCTGACTTCTGTATTCCTGCTTCCAGAGTAGCTTTGCATACAGAAGCCTGTTTGTGAGACCTGAACACAAACAGGAACTATTCACTGCAGCTGGAGGATCTTGTTTGGGTCTCATAACACAGAATGTACAGGAGTTCCAATATCCAGAATAGTGGAAAAAGCAAAGAGTGTCTCATGTTCCACGACTGTACAGCGTGATCAAACTGTTGGACGGGCGCTTTTACAAAACAATAAAATAAGATTGTATATGAAATAATACACCATGGATTTAAATCGAACACACTTAGAAAATGTGTTTTTATAAAGTGCATGAAGGACGCAGTTGTTCAGCACGAGTGGTTTGAACATACCTCAGACCTGATGTTTAAAACATCTGCAGAACGTCAGGCTGAAGCAGTTAAGCTCCCAGTCACATGTGAACAGAATTTAAAATGCGAGATGATACAGTGAATTGTAGGCGACAATACAGACCGACTGGAATCTGATGATCTAAAGCCAGTTTGTAGATTAAAGTAAAAAGAGGAAATTAGTTCGGTTTAAACATGAATTCCTGTAATTTCAAGAGATTTACAGAAACATGATGATCTTCCAGTAAATCACCTGGCGTCTGCTGCAGAACATTCAGGTAAGTCCTGTTCTTCTCTGCCCCATTATTCTCATTTCTCAGCAGCTCTCAGGTCTGCCAACAGTCCCCCGGCCGCCAGCAGCTCTGGACCCGGCCATACTTTTCCCTTTTCCACGAATTACTACCAATAACTCAGCAGAAAGCAGAGGATTTGATTCTTTAAAGTTCCGGGTGTCTTGTAAGTACAGTATCTATTTGCAATATAATCAAAAACGGACTTTATATTGCCCATTGCACCAGAGCACATGGGCGATTGGGTTGAAGCCAGTTTGTATAACAGCGTGTTACAAAGTACAGATCAGCTCTAAGATGTAGATTCAAATAAATTGTTACTGGCCACTGTGAACTTAACGTTACCGATTCCTCACGCAGCAGAAAAAGCGCCTTCTACTACCCTCTGTGCAGCCTCAGTGTTTTCACTCTGGTTGGAGCTGCATTAGAAATTCATCAGGTTTGTTAGGCTGCAGCCGTCCTGCTGGGAGAGTGGGAGCCTTCCAACTTCATCAACCACAGCAAATTGCTCTGTTGCGCTCATTTAACCCGACACTGACTTGGCATCTTGACTAACAACAACGTGGGACTAGTTTATAATGGGCTGCAGGTTGGTGCTCTGACTGAAGATGATATTTCTTTTATGTTTTTTGTTGTTTTTTGGAACAATAATCTTTTGTGATTTGAATATATAATTCAGATAGGAGTTTAGCGAGACACAATATCATGAATTCTTATGTGCCTCAGTTTTAAGGATCAGTGTTTTGTCTGTACAGCAAAAACAAGAAAAGCCAAATCGCAACCTACTATTAAAATAAATTTACAGAACTAAATAAACATGTACACAGGGCTCGGTATGGTCACTTATCCTCTGCCTTAAGATCCCTGATGGCTTTTGTTATTAGAGAGGGAATATGGATATGGACAAATATAGGAAATGATATTCAGGTTTGGGTTTGGATATGTTGGCTGAACTTTTAACACAGCATGTGCCTGTAATCACAAAACACAGAATTACCTGAGGAGTTCGGGTCTGATACGGTTATTTTTCAGATTTGGACCGTTAATTGCAGCCACACTCCTTTTGTCACTGCTTTAGCAATTTCCAACATCTAATATGCATCCCGTTACATTAACCTAAATTCACCTTATGAGTAAATCAAATTCCATTTTGATTTCAGTTCTACCTCTTTTCTTGTGGGTCAAGAGGATCCTCACATCCGCTAAATGATTATTAAAAAAGTAAGTGTGTCTTGACAGCAGAGTTCTGACTTTAAAATATCTTCCTCATTCCCTTGCAATTACACTCGTCTTCATTTAGTGGCAACACATGGACTCTAGTCATGCACTTTACAAACAAAACAACACACGCTGCATCAGCAGACGGTTTGACGCCAGAGGCAGACACACACATGACGTGTTACTGTGAAGCAGCTCATCACGTTGACTCAGTGTGAGACTGGTCCTGAGAGTGCACGAGGAGTTTGAGTAAGAGCAGGTGCAGCGTCACTGCCGCACAAACATCAGTGAACTTTCCCACATGTGCAGTGGCCTTTCATTATCCGTCCCGCAGTACGCCTACAGACCACAAGGGTCAGATCTGACCGGTATGAATTATGCCTCATAATTACATAAGCTTCGCCCACGAGCCAAACTCTGCACATTCACTCTGTGGGTGGAGTGAAGTCCTGATTTTCTAATTTAATTTAACCCTTGTGTGGTGTTCATGTTTTGGTCAACCAGCCAATTCCACCCAGTCTGGTGGACCCACTGCATTATTCAGTCTTTCAATCAATACAGCTGCAAAAACATATGTAAAAATACTTTATCCCAATAACAAGCAACATAAACAGCATATATGGTTAATATTTGTCATTTACCCCTGTTAAATCACATTCATGAATAAAAGTGCTTTTCGTTTTTTGTGATAAAATGCAACTAAACAAAGAAACATCAATTACAATCAAGATGTTAATTAGAAATTGAACACACTCTTGTCAGTCTACACACAAGCCCCAATGAACAGATACAGTATCTAGAAATGATTTTTGAAGAGAGAAAATCTGTGGAAGACAATGAAGGGGAAGAGTTTAGAGAATATGAAGATCAAGTTTCTGTCAATGCAGAGTCTGACAGTGAGTTTGAAGAAGAGGATGAGATTGACCATCAGCCAGCTACGTGAAAAGTTAATCTGCAGCCAGTCCACAAATCCAGGCCAGGCCATCAGCAGCCAACATATGGATGACAAAAAATGATGATAATTTAATGGTCTTTTTGCACTTTAGCTACCCCGCATGGCTACCAATGTAATAAGGTGCAATCAGGGCCGACACGGATAGCAGTGACTCATGTGCAGGACATCAAACCCTCTTACGAACTTTTCATCACGTAAATCATTCTGCACTAATTTGGAGGGACAGCATGTTTTCGTAGAAAGCTAGAATGAGATGGACCAAACCCATTTATCAGCATACTTTGGGGTTATTATCTCTGCTGGAGTTTTCAAATCCAAAGGGGAATCAACAGAATCATTGTGGGATGCAGTAACTTGCAGAGAACTTATACGTAAATGTGCAGGAATGTGGGAGCAGAGGTGATTGAAATACACAATTTAACACTTCATGTAGTCCTGGGTCCAGTGGACCCGAACACCACATATGTAATATAAATGTGTAGGGGGGGTGTAAAGTGTAAAGTCTCAGGTTGAAAAAAATATTTATCGCATCATTTTTCTTTTAGCAAACAGTGAAAGCGGTTCCCACAGACCCGAACACCATACAAGGGTTAAAGTGATTAGATAATGCAATATCAATAATTCACAGCCGGTTATGTGGACGTTGCACAATAGACACAATGTACACTTGACCTTTGGAGTAACACCAGCTGTCACTCAAGGCTTTTATTGCATTTGAGGATAGGGGGGATTTGCTCGGAGTCGCTGGTTTGTCATCAGTTGTCAGTAGCAGGCGTTACACAGGGGAGAGGGGGGGGGGGGGGGGGGGCATCATGCCATCATGTAGCCGGTGACTGTGCGGCTGACGTGATGTTAATCTTCATGATTACCAGCCGCTGGTGTCGCCCGCTCTCCCACAAACACATCACATTCAAGTTCACTCACACAGGGAAGAGACAAGGGCGCATGTGACTGGCTCGGCACATCTGCTCCTGTCATCACCGCTGAGCTGCGTCAGTCTCTCCTGTGGGGACAGTGAAGACAAGCAAATTATCAAGTATATATTTATATATTTCTAAATTCCTAGTTAGGCCTATCTTTTTATTATTAAATCTGCCAAGGAGGTTTTATTTTTGACCCTGTGCATTAGTTTGTCGGTTCTTTGGTTTGTCGTCATTCAAAACTGCACCAACACCAACAGAGCAGATTTCCATTCAACTTGGTGGAAGGATGGAATATGAGCATATGAGCTAAGATAGAGCCTATAACGATTTGGGCACGGATCCGGACAAAGGGTCATACCCGAGTTTTTAAGTTTTGGTTAACGCTGCATTGCAGGTGTCACACGAGAAATAGGTGAGGACCCGAACGCCGACAGATCCAAAAGCTAAAGGCAAGGTCAAAAAACAAAGCTCGGTCACAAACTAACGAGGGAGGACACAAAGAAAAGAAGGGACGCTGACAGAGATCTGACCAGACGGCCCCGGACAAAGGAAACACAAAGACGACACAACTACACAAAGTTAACTAGACGGTAATCAACAAAGACAGGAAAGGAAGTGTAGTGTAATAAAAACATAATAAAACAGGAAATGAATGTGAATTTGCAAGAACACAAAATACAACAATCTGACAAAAAACACAGACGTGAAAAGAAGGGATATTTGTCAGGGAATGATTCCTGAGGGAGGATGAGGGAATGAGATATTGAGGAAAAACTGCATATTTAGCAGTATTGTATCTATGATTGTTTGCAATTTGGTGCAGCTTGATTAAATTTAAAGTATTTATTGAGCCATTGCAGAGGTTTGCGCTCTAGTTGTTGCTTCGTCTCAATATTTATTCCTCACTGTGCAGAATGTAGTCTGACACAATCCCTGCTGTCACACTCATCTGTTGAGGGCAGAGAGTTTCTCGATTAAATCTTAATCCAACACGTTTATATATTGCGTGTTTCCCCTTTGCAATTTAGACGAGGGTGAAAAAGTCTCCAGAATTTCTCCAACAATCTTATTAAACCTCTGTACATAAAAACATGGCAGACAAATTATATTCCAAGAAGATGTTCAAGGAGACAACATAAAACAATTCCCCACAACCTACAAAACCAAAAAACCAAATGTTCTTTTCCGTTTTTTAACAAGCAGTTGGCCTTAATGCTGGTTTATGTCTCATCTCTGATGTTTATGGTGTCACCAAAGCTTTTAGAACTTTACGTTCATTATTTCTTGGAGCAGGAGGAAACTCTTTCATATCCAATCAGACTTCAAAACCTGTTTCAAGTCATCAGAGCATCTAACAAGTCTCCAAAATGCCTTTTTAATCATTTATTACTGGGTCTTTCATACACGGGCCGCTGACGCTTCGCTGGAATAAAATCAAAACACTGTTTTAACGGTAAAGCTTGTTTTAAACAGAAGCACATCCATCCTCACTGCTTATATCCAACATCTCAATTGTTCTCAATACTTTGAGAAACCTGAGAATCAATGCTGAGGTAAAACACTCACTCATTTGGTTCCAGCAGTTTGCATCTGCTCATGAGATGTATGAGCTTCAGCAGAGGATGTTAAACTCTTCTATCTTTTTTGTTTCAATGTCAGTTTTGGTGAGCACGGTGTCCTCGGGGGGGGACACAGCCCCTCAACCCAGGGTCAGACCTAAACACGCAATACCAAAAATAAATTTAGATGCACGCGTACAGAGACGGATGCAAATGGGATGCAACATGCACAAACACCATATGGTGAGGATATTAATTGAGAGATGGCGATAACAGCATCGTTTATGACAAACAAGCATCGGCAAGAAGGGGAACATATCTAAAGATCCAATGTCGCGTCTTTTAAGTTTATTAGTTTCACCCAGAGAACTATTCTTTTGTATTATCTTATTCTACACAACATGTAGTCCCACACATGCACAGCCCCCTTCCCCCCCCCCCCCCAAAGCGCACATGCCCATGAAGGGAGATCGCCGAGCTCCAGTCGTTTTGTGGACCTCATCTTTTCACCTCATATATTTCTCTCGGTGAAGGAATTCGTTAAGAGCCTCCCCAATGAAACCGGGTGATTCATGAGGGGGGGGGGTCAGGTAAATCCCACCGAGGCAAGCCTGTAAAACTTCAATACACATTCTCATTTTCTTTCCCCCCCAAACCCAGTCCCCATCATCATCACTTTCCCTGCCTCCCAGTATCTTTTCTTCCACCTGGTTCTTTTCGGGCTTTATTCATTCCCCCCCCCCCCCCCCCCCCCCCCCCCCCCCCCCCCCTCATATACAGCAGGACCAAACAAGAATTATCATAAACCCTCACGCCCCAGTTTGACATGTAGGGGGGGGGGGTGGGGGGGAATCACTTATTTTATTATCTTTTATTTCAAGTGAAATATTCATTTGTGGAAAAAAGCAATTTCAGACATTGACAAGATTGCGTTTTTTTGCACGTATGAAGAGAGAAGCATGAGATTCTCGGTTTAGACGTGTTCACAATAATAGAAAACGTGTAATTAATAATATAAGATGTTCAACCGCAGGGTGGCGACTCGATAGAGGTGGAACATAACGTAAAGAAATTATCATTTTTCAAATGCTAAACATTATTTGTCCGATCCCCAAGTTCTTATTGTCTCTGACCAACATTGAAAAACAAAGATATGAACTTTCTATGACATAAAACAGAGAAAACCAAAGTAAATCCTGAGGAACTGGACCTGGCAAATAGATGCACATTATGTTAGTAACATCATTGATAAAATAATCTTTTAATAAAACCATTATTGGTGAATTTCAAGTCAAATAATCAATCGTTTGAGAGATCTGTTTCCTTGAATCACTTCTTTTCAATTTGTATAAATAGCATCAGTCTCATGGTGATGTAACCTGAGATCAATGAAAACTCGCCCTCCTCTTTGAATCTAACACCGATACATCTCTTTTAGTTCTCACCCCATCTTTTCCCACTTCTCTCCGTCTTCCGGCTGCTGTACAACGGAGCAGGAGAAACCCCACTGAGCCTCCTGACCCGAGGAGAGAGACCACAGCAGCAGTATTAGTTCAACCTTATGTTTATTCTTCCATCCCGTCTTGTTTGGTCGATCTTGTCTCTCCCTCTCCTCCCACCCTCCCCTCCCCCGGTCGCAGCCAAACAAAGCTGTTTAAAATAATTATTGTGCGGCATCTTTATTCCCCCTCACCCCCCCCCCCCCCGGTCCATCTCTCTATTAACATTCCTGTCTTCCACCTTCTCCCTGTGACTCGACTCTAATGCTTTTCCTCCGCCGACTACAATCGGCATGAGGAGATGAGTGAAGCCTTTTAAATTCTGCCCTTATCCCTTCTCCCCTTTGTTTCCCTCCCAGGTGCGTCTCAGTTTGTCACGTTGACTGTTTCCCCTCGTCGCTCCGCTGCCTTTCTTTATCTCTTTAGTGCAGTTTGTGTTTTCCCTTTCCTCCTCTGTTTATTATCAAGTAAATGTGAAAAATAAAATAACTTTAAATCTGCCTCCTCTCTTGTTTGTTACCATCAGTCTGTCCTCCTCCTCCTCCTCCTCATTCCTTACATGGAATCTCTGTCAGCATCTTCCTACAGAACAACAGCAAAGACAATTGAGTTACCGCTTCCCGTGCTGTGAATCAAATGGTGCATGCTTTTACAAGGTTATCTGTGGATTGTATTATTGTAAATAAATGGTTCCTCCTTTAATACAACAGTTTGGAACAGTCGGGTTATTCTTGCTAAGGAGTAAATGTGCCTAAAAAATACAGTGACAAATCCTGACTCTCAGGAGGCTTTCACACCCGCCTCGCTCAGTTTGGACCTTCAGGCTTTTCACTTTAGTCTGAACAAAGGATGTGAACGGTGCCTCTGACCAACAGACAAAGATCTAGTCCGACCCAAAGAGGTGGACTCGGTCCGGATCAGTTGCAAGAAGTTGAGACGGCATCAAACAGTAGGATGAGGATGTTTAATTAGCGTTTGACGAAGGGAACTGGATCATTTTCAATCAACGTCAAGTACAGGTAGACACACAGCCCACGTAGTCCGCTGCCTAAAGTACCACGTGTAACCACAACCAACCAGATCAAATGTAAAAAAAGAAAAGTTGAAAGACACAAAGACTTTTAGGTGTAAAAAAAAGGCCCCAGATCCACATTTGTTCATCAGTCCCAATCTTGCCCTCTCTCCTGTCGGGGGGGGGGGGGGGGGGGGGGGTATTGAAGCTCTTAGAATAATACTTCTCATCGCCGCTGACAGCTGTAATTCTCTGCTGTTTGACAGATTGTCTCACTGGTTCATTTCCGCTGTAGAAGACGCCGTGATCTCGCTGTTAAGATCCAAACTGCTCGAAGGAACCACTTGAGGGATGACTCACACTCTGACAACGCACTCGAATACACAACAAACCCACAATTCAATACTTTTAAAAGACACTGATATTCTCCTTTCAAAAAGAACATCTGATATTGCGATCATGCAATAGTCTAGTCCTTGAATGACATAAAACTCAGGATATATATATATATTTATATATAGATATAGATAGCAGGGAAGATAAAGATCCAAGGAACCTCTTATTGTTCTGGTCACACAGCTCAAAGTGCAGTTCATCATCGGCTCTATTGATTCCATTGGTCACGACAAACACTCGTTAAATTGAGTTTGCTCTTTTCTGAGTGTGTGAATGAAGCACTCTCAATAAGAGAGGTATTTAAGCAGGTAAGTGGAAGTAGACTGGTCTGACTAAATTGGCTCTGCATTATTTTGTGGAGTCAGTCCCCAAATGATCACTCGCTCTCTCCAACCATCTTTCTCTTTTGTTTCTCCCTCCAGTGGGAATAACAACCATTTGAACTTTTAGCGGCTTTTATCCTTCTCTCTGCCATTTGTCTCCCCTGTCACCTACTCCCCCATCGCATTAATAATCAGTTTACAGTCTCATCCCATAGTGTGGGGATGTTAAATGTTTCATCGCCGCTCGTTGTCACCGTCCTCAACATCCCGTCCTCCCTCCGTCCATTTCTCAGGTTAAATATTCTCCCGCTGGAATCCCCCCCCCCTTATATTCCCTCCATCTTCCCACTTAGTATTAATTTATCTCCGTCGTTTAAACAGTTTTATCTCCTCACAGTCTTTCTCTTCGTCCTGATTCTATCACCCTTTAGGACCCACTCACACATGCAAGCATGAATCTATGTCAGACCAGGAGGATCAGATAAAGCTATAGAGGAAAAGATAAGCTTTTACAACTACCAGTTTTACTTTTATGCACCTCTTTGTTTAAACTTGATTGGACCACAATTACCTTCTTCTATTTCCCACTCCTCCTCCTCCTCCTCCTCCTCCTCCTCCTCCTCCTCCTCCTCCACAGGGATGATGCAGAACAATCAGTTTTGAGTCGTAGAGCGGTGATCAGTGGAACAGTTTACGTTTTATTATCCGTCGGAATCCATCAGGTCGATGCGGGTCGGTGTGGAGATGCGGCTGATGGCTGCGAGTCAGGACCGAGTCCAAATCAATGAGACTCTAAACTTTATTACGCCTATAAAAACGCATGCGTACGCAGAGAATTGGATTCACGTGCACGGCTGCGAGAAAGTGCACGGACACAAAGACGGAGCCAGGGTCTTACTTACTTTAAGAAAAGATGCATGTACGCAGACAGGTCTCAGCAAAAATGAATTTTCATGCACTCAAAATCAATATCTGTGAACAAACATGCATAAAACATACACACACAGACACACACGTGCACACAAACATGCACACATTGGCAGTTTCGCTGAGCCACCTGTCTTTCAGACAAACATCTGGAAGGCACCCAGACGACAGACAATGTCCTATTCAGCTACAGATTTTTGCACAAGTGAGCGTCTCCTCTCGTATGCACACGTTGGAGGAGGTTTTAGGAGAGAAAAAGGGACAGTGGGGGGGTAAAGGAGGGCAGAGGTGGTGTCAGACAGTGTGGAGGTGGGGTGGGGGGGGGTTGTAAACACCTTGGATCGAAGTTTTCTTTGTGAATAAGGCCGGCAGCCCCACGATTCTCTCATTCTACCCTGGGAACATTTACACCTCGCTCTGTCTTTCCATCCAAATCTATTTGTTTGCTACCGTCTTTCTGGGATTCTGTTTTGTCTTTCCCTCTTTTTACTTTTCTGTCCGTCCATCTCTGTCTGTCTTGTTTTGTCCCCCCCCCTGCACTTGTCAATTTGTTGTGATTCTCCCTCAACCCGTGTTTCTGTGTGGTAACATAAGAGCGTCGCTGTGTCAGTTTAACTGAAACACACGCGTTTCACTGTGACCGTTATTAAATATAATACACTAGCACACACTGAAAAATGTAGAGCGTGTTTACCTTCATTTTTTTTAGCCTAGGAGTGTGTTTGTGTCTCAGAGTGTGTGTTTGTGTCTCGGAGTGTGTGTGTTTGTGTGTTTACAGTGCCCTGAGTGATGTGCAGCGTGGAGTCACAGAGACGCATGACCAGACACTTCTGTTATGACAGCCAGCAATGAAAACCCACTCCTCAGCGAGCAGCCGCTATTGACATCGCCCGCTTTTGTCACCCATTCTGATGTCAAGCAGCACATTACTCACGCTGACTACACGGCACAGGAGGAGAGCGGCACGGTGGCACGAAGACAAGGTTCAAGGCTGCAGCTCTAAACCCCTTTGACTTGTGGCATATCACTGATTCTGTTTTCTATCTGTTCTGAATGTTTGATCTCATTTGTTAACCTAAAACTAATAATTGCATAATGAAGAACCTTCACTACCCAAACACGTTTTAAAGAACTGCTCCTAATTAAGCTGATGAAGTATTACATCATCAAATTACAGAGTAGGACTGATTGCATTGATGTATTGGTCTGTTTTAATAAAGTTTGAATTATCAGATGTTTATTTGTCTGTTCAATCATTTCAACCAAGCTACAGTGGGATGAATTTAAGTTTATCTCCATTGTTGAGATTTACAAATATTGGCAGCGCTGTTCAAAATATCATAGAAGAATCCCAATCATAAGAATAATACGCTTAAGAATCAATCTGGTTTTGAACATTGGCCTTCCTCAGCGTTTTTTATTGTTTGTTGTACAGAGAACTGTTCTGCAGCTGCTGTAGCACTTTGGGCCAAGAAATGGGACGATAAAGTATATTTGATTTGATTGATTTGGTTTGAAAACGTTTGTCTGAATCTGAACCTCTTGCCAACATTTCTGTACCGAACTCGTCATTAACCACAAAAGTCTCTGCAGCATTTTCCAGACCTGCTGGACCACCACAGCTTCACAGGCCAGGTCGTCCGACAGCCTTCGTGCTATCGACGCATCGCTGCTGTTGTTTTGTTCCTCTTGCTCAGGTTCATCTTCTGCCCTCTGCCAGGCAGCCACGCTCAGCCAGCTTCCCTCCATCGCTCCTCACCTGCACTCAAACTCCCAGAACACCCTGGAACTCTCTGTACCTGCAGAACAGATCTCTGTGGACTCTGAGTTGATCCAAGTTCTTGTTGTTGTTGTTGTTGTTAGCCTGAGTCAGCAGCACTCCACCTCGTCAGCATATTTAATTACAGTAAACTTGTATCTCTGGGTCCAGCCATTGTTCCCTGGACACAAACACCAGGGGAGCAGGTGAAGAAGTTCAGTTCAGGTCATCTGGGTACTTCTCATTAACTGGGTTTCATAATTCAAGGTCTGATGATGAGGTGAACCTAGAGGTGCAAAGCATTTTTTCAGTTTCCAGTGTTTCACCTTCAAGTTGTTGAACAAAATATTTGACTTGCCGCGCTCACCTTTCATTAAGACCGAGCTTGTCAGACAGAGCGGTGCCTGCAGATGGAGAAGCAGCTCAACCAGAGAGAGGGAGTGGATCCACACAGTGTTAGTGTCTGAAAGAAAAGAGCTGGCAGGGCCATGGCGAGAGTTCCATCCCAGTGCTTCATTAAAAAACACTGGGATTGTGTGTCTGGGACAATAACCCATCACCGGAATGAGAGAGACTCACATCGCCGCTTTGCTCCTATCTACTGTTTTTTTGACATCGACCCTCACACACTGAGACGTTGTGTTAACTACGCAGCTAACGACACACTTACTACAGTGGCTGAAATGTCTCACAAAGGCCCATTAGCGCAAATGCCACAACACAATGGAAACACAATTCCAACTGAAGTGAGCAACAACAGATGCTGAAAACGAAACAAGCATTTTCGTTGAGTATTTATTTCTTGCTCCAGTAAAGAGAGGTGTCAAGTGTAAATCCTGGACGAGCCAGTTACAGCATAACGTCTGATGCTTGTCTATTAAAGGAGTTACAGTAAAGGCGCGTTCTTCTTTTTTGCAAATACTGCAACACCCTAAATAGACAAGCATCAAATTCCTGACAGCAAACACACAAACACAAACACACACAGACCACCAGTGTTAACGGGGAGCGGATCAGACACTCGTGGCAGTGGCAATGGAAGATTGAAGGGTTGCGTGAAGTGGAGATAAAGACGGTGAAAGAGAGCAGAGACCGAGAGACGGGGGGGGGGGGGGGTTGTTAGATGACCTGTCGTTTCTGAAACAAAAAAACAAAACAAGAACACGACCAGGTACAAGAACCAGAGACTGAGAGAGAGAGAGAGAGAGAGAGAGAAATCCAAGAAGCAACAGCATTGTCTACAACTCTAGCATGTGTGTGTGTGTGTGTGTGTGTTTGTGTGTGTGTGATAGTATCGGGGGATGATATATTCTCGCTGTGTAACGATGCCTTCAGGCTGTGTACAACTGGTGAGACAAACCCACATGCAAAAGGGAAGATTCATATCGTGAATGCGTTTGCTTCAGAGGTTTTAACCCAAGGTCGCACACGCACACAATTTCCATGTATTTACAGGAGATCCATATTTGATAAGGACACACACACACACATTATATTTTCCTTTGTCTTCCGTACACACACACACTGTGATCTCTCTCCATAGGAACCTGCACAGTCACTGCGTTAAACCTTCACGGCTTCGTGCTCGGAGGCGTTTAAAGAGCGTGATCACGATAATCAGAGGAGATATAGTGAACTGGATGTTTACCATTTAAAAAAAAGATGCCCAGTACGTGAGGAGAATGAAGTTTAGGTGATGAGGCGAAAAACATAAATAATCCGACAGTTTTGTCAAAACAAGAAATATCTTTCCATTTCTCTCTCTCTCTTTCTGTCCAACAAACGCTCATAAACAAATACATACAATATTTTATGCACACACACACTATGCACATGCACAATGGTCTGCTGCGCTTGCGGTCTGGCCAGGATGAATGGCTCAGCTGTCCTGTAATGACAGAGGGATTGATGTTCGATTCCCAGGTGACTCGTTTGACCACAGTCAGAGTCGAACTCTTCTCCCACTGACTGTGTGTGTGAGAGAGAGAGAGAGAGAGAGAGAGAGTCAGAGAGTAGATACATACATATATATGTTAGAGGTGTGTTGCAGGAGGAGAATTAATAAGCATCCGTGAGGAAAGAAGGAAAAAGAAATGGCCTCACTGAGCAAATGCTGAAAAGCTGCAAGACATCATGACAGATGGTTTGAGAGAAAGATGCTGGTGCAGGAAATACAGAGTGACCCTGTCTGCTGAAAAAAATATTATCTTTGAACACAAATGATTTCCAAAAGCAAACAACAGTAAACGTCACTTTACGCCAAACTTGTTTTTCTTCATTGTCAAATTGATCGATACCAACATCTTTCATTCATCTCCACCAGGTCAACATGCTGAGAAGGATGTTGAATAAATTGTTCATGAAAGAAAGTTCAACTCCAGATGTTAACTTGCAGCTGGCTCTCATAGCACAGTCCAACATAGGAAAGAATAAAAACACACACGTCCCTTTGGAGTAAAGTAATACAAACAACAACTTCAATAATAATAAACTCCACCGACAGGATAAACAGCAGGAGAGCTTGATGCACACCAGATATTTTTTTCCCCTTTATATATAATTGTATTTTCATGTTTGGCCAGGTAAACTTCATTTTTCAAAATCTATAAATCTGTCGCACACAATCGAATTATTACGACAAACACATTTGAGATGTTGATGAACACATGTTGCGTAACATCCTCTGCTAACACATTAGCTTTTAACCCTGTGATCCCGGTCATGTATTTAACCCTAACATCGTTCTCAACAGCAGCATTTAGCCCACAGGCAAAGCTTTCTTGTGCTAATGCACTATTCTAATATTCCAACGCAACGCTGCGATAAAGTAAAGAGGATATATAATTGATGCGAGGGGTCTCCGGTGGCTCGTTACATATTTAAAACTCCATCTGTTGGCTTTAACTAAAAACACTGCGTTGCTGAGATCAGCACGCATCTCCACAGGCGAGCTACATGTTTTACAAATAATGTTGTTTTATCATTTCATGCCTAATTAATTGCCATTGATGTGGAAATGCGTCTCTGAAGGCCATGTTCGGCGCTGCAGGCTCCAGGCACCGTGTCTTTCCTCTCTGAATTAAAACACTGCTTGTTGTTGCAGGTGCAGAATTCACTTCATTACTTTAAGGGTGAGAATAAAAATTACACATCATCCTACTGCATGATGTCAGCTTTTATTTGGGTCTTAAAAAGTGCTGTGTAACCCTTTGGTGGCAGGTTTCTCATCTATTTGTTACACACCTCCCTCCTCAGCTGGTGGTATCATCAGAGTGGAACAGAATTGTCTGTGTTGCAGCGACGGCAGGAACTGGAACAAGGAGTGTGAGAGCAGAGAGCTGGATTTTATTCAACCAGGAGAGAAATGTCCAGAGAGAATTAAAGGGATAGTTCGCCCACTGCAGCCGTAACGAGGAGGATATCAGACATTCAGGCTAAACACATGGTGTACATAACATCCACGGACACTTGGAAGACACCACAGGAGGCATTTTCTGTTTTGTATGTTGTTTTTATACGTTTGATGAAGTGGTCGCCCATTTAAATTCAATTGTATTGAATTTGGCTGCAACACTATTTAACCCTGAATCTCCAGAAGTGTTTTGTGGACACTTCACCCACCCCTCCATCGGCGCAGTGGTGAGTAGATAATGAGAATATAAGCTGATAAACCGATTTGGTGGACAGATCCGACAAATAGTCACAAATAACTATTACCCCAATAATTTTGACCCAGATGTGGACAAAGGGAATGTTGTATTACTTTCTTTAACAACGTTTGTTTGTTTGTGAGCAGAAATACATAAAAAACTTTTAAAAGATTTCCATTGAAAGTTGTTTGAAGGGTGGGACACGGGTTAAGAAAGGATCCATTCAATTTTGGGGAGAGTCAAGACAAAGGATCCAGATTAATTGTGAAAACTTTTACCTAATAATAATTCAGTCTGATAAAAAACCACCGGTCCATGCTCAACATTTCCATTCATGTTAAATGCATAATGCATTTCACACTGTCGATTTACACGTTCTCTCTTGTCCATCCACTTCCCAATTACCAGTCCAGGTCATCCATCCGTTATTCTCCTCTTCTCCTCCGTCCTTCACTTCACAGGGTTCATGGGAGTTTTTCTAACGATAAGATGAGAAGATAAGCCTCCACCTTCTCTGTGATCTACACTGAGCTGCCTCCTCTCTCCTCTATTCAACAAGCCTAACACGCCTTTCCAACCTCATGAATAAATAAACTATTAATCATATGCTATTCGAGGCATGGCATTTTGATTTAGATAAAGAGAGGAGTTCTGGTGCATGCAGACAATAACACACGTTTATTTCTGGAAACAGCTTCTTTGCATAAATAAAAAGGGGTTCTAGTATCTTAATTATAAATCGTGTCATTTTGTTTTTTCCGAACAAACGCACCACAGTTGGTTACAGATCAGCTGATCTCTCCTGCTTCAGGACGCCTGGATGTTGACTCCACCCGGGTCTCAGGGAGCGTGGAGAGGGAATCGGGAGGAAAGGAGGAAGAACCATGCCAGATTGTTCTTTATTGACTTTTCCACAGCTTGTAATTGTACAGTGCTCCATGTTCTCAGAAGCTCATACCCAACTTCGACATGGACTTTAATATGGTCTGTTGACTGGGGGAACAGCGGGACCCCGTCTGGTGCACTTTCATCCTCTACTGCCTTTCCACAGGGCAGCTTCCAGTTCCCTCCACCTCACCTTGTTTCGGGCCATACATGTTTTAAAAATTAAGTTGACATATATTATCGTTGCGAGCTGTAAGAGCCCTTCTTCAGTTTGATGCTTGAATTACTGCCTCGGCTTTGATACCCGTGTGTTATCCTCTAAAAGGGGTTCGATCCTCTGCTTTATGTGGCGCCATGTTCCCCTCCCTATGCTTCCTTTATGACTCACGCACCCGCGCTTGGATTCGGCCCCAGTGTTATCACTCAAAGTGCAGGAGGTGGCGCCGGCTCTCTTGTGTACGACCGGCAGATTTCCATAACCGGAGCACCTGCAGCACTTTGGTCAAAAAGTGTCGGGATTAGGAGGATTAAATTATCGGCGGCTGTGATAGCAGCTGGCATCAGTCGAGGCCAATCAGATCAACTGCCCTCGTCCTGCTCACATGCGGCGCACCCACCTCGCTGTGGGGCACCGGCGCACTTCTTAGGCCGGGGGGTCCACTACAGACTCACCTGAGGGAACCAGATGCAAACAGGAAATTAAGGGACCCTGTGGAGTTATTTTCTTGATAAACACCGTTCATCAAAATGCATTATGTTTATCCTGGAGGGCCTAATAGTTCTGTTACCCTGTTCCTGCTCGGAGGAATTCAAAACCTGCTGTGACCTTGGAGCTTTCCGTGAAAGTCATCGCCCAGTTTCGACGCCGAGGATTAAAACACAATTCATCCTCAAAAACTAGAATGGTTCTAAAGCTGCACAAAATTTCACACATTTCACATTTGGATCCATGAATTTATTCTTGGGGAAATGTAAAAAAAAAACGGCAGATCTCACAACCCTTAAAGAAAGTGAAAATAAAATCCTGGATTAGCTCACTGATCCGGATCGGCAGCAGAATTGTTTGGGTTCTTCCCCGACCCAGATGGCATCGTTCCACCCGGTTTCATGAAAATCATTTCTGTTGTGTTTCTGTAATCTTGCTTCCAGACAAACAGTCAATTGTAAAAATACAACCTTCGTGGCCGACTTAAAACTTTAATTTCATATAAGCATATTAACTTCTCCATGTAGAAGAAGGTTGTCAAAACACACTAAATGTCTAGATTAGTCTGGGTCTGATAAATACAGATTAGAGGTACATTTTGAGATTTTGAATTACACCTGCACATATTTAATTTAATTTTGTATCGACACCCCCTTGTTGTATACACCTCAGATATTTGGAACAAGCCACATAAGCAGTGAAACCTCTGCTTGCAGTGACATTAACGTGTTGCTGGCACAAGGTCATTGCTCTTGATGTGCACTGCCATGAAAGTAAGATCCTAAGGGCAGATGTGCTAGGTTTGTTTTCATGCACGTCAAAATAAATTAAAAGCTTCGGCCGCTTCTCTTGTACTTTAAAACACACGCTGCATGTGGATAATGGGAATAAAACTATACATTTATATTTGTTCCTTTGTGCCTCTGCGCCTGCTTCATTCTCACGTGTGCATGCTGGGTATTAGTGACCTCAGGCTGCACCTCCATTCTGCTGATAGAAGAGAGTGCAACTGGCAGGTTGGGGGGGTCAAGTCCCACCTGACTTGAACATGATTACACAGCCTGCGGGTTCAACAACAACAACGCGTGGTTCACAGAGGTGGGTCACGACCTCGTACAATGTAAGGGCTCTAATCCCTATTGGGCCAAAACAATCCAATTACAATGCATTTCTTCATGAATAAGAAATAAGCTGCCCCATGTTCACACCTCAGGAAACATCTGAGACCTAAACCAAACATTTGCTCCACTTCCATTTAGAATTAACATTGTGTGTTTTAATGTGAAACAACATACAAAAGCAAACATTGCACTTATATTTCTAGATATTGACTCACTACCGGATCACACACACGCACAGACGAGGAAACCCTATTACCACCTTTGATATTGTTATTATTCTTATTCATGTGGCCGACACATCTTGGTCGATCTGCCGGAGCTCGTGTCCACTGCCATTAGTATTCATTCCACGAGTTAACCTTGCCCCTGGAGGTTGACACTACAGTACAGAGAGTTACCAGTAACTAATGAGGGACTCAGACAGTGTCTCAGCACAGATTAGAGCCAAGGGTAACCAGAGAGGACACACAGTGATGACATCAAGCAGCTTCCTCATGTCCCCCTGGCTCCCTGTGCCCAGCGGTCCAAAACAAAGGAACACACACAGACACACACGCACACTGACATGCTGAAATACACACAAAAACACACACAGAAAATATTATTGATACACCACGTACTGTACAAAATCCAATTCTTTGTCCGAATAGAGATTTTGCTTTCCAGCCATAATATTTTAACCATCCTAGGTAGACTTGCCTCAAGCTTCAAGATGATGCCATAATAATACATCGTCCTGTAGAAGACACAAGGCTTGAATTACATTACGTTCACCACAGTGCAAACATGATTCATCCTTTCTGAAATGCTACAGTTGTTTATAGATGAGGAAAAGGAGAGTCCAAGAAGGTGAACATCACGACTACAAGGTGAAATTCCCAATGGTTTATGGTATGTGTAGTTTCCTCGTGCTAAAAATATGATGTACACTTTGCTTTCTTTTCCGTTTTCAGGTCAGGATTCATCTTGGTGGCTGGTCGGCCTGATTCCAGTCTTGAAACTGTCCTTAAAAGGATTTTCTGAAACGTCAATGGAGAAAAAATGAATGGGGAAATGTACTTACTGGAACCAGAGCTGTTTCAAAAGTGGGAAGACACGGTTCCGCTCTATTTCCTCAGCAGACTTCCTCTCCTCTGCTTTGCTAAGTCAGTCTATCACTTTCCTGCCGACTGTCCGTGATGTAATCTCGTGTAACGTTTGATCTGGGATCCATTATTTTTTGATGCGCGTTGATATGAAATCTGATATTAGGACATTTACGCCAGTGATTGCGTGTCTCCTGCTAATTCATTTCAGTTCACACCTGCTTTTGCATTAGGGGCAACGTCTTCCCTGACATTCTGGTAATGAGGCGCAATCTGGAGCTTAGTGTCGGGATCTCAGTTATTGGATATGGTGGATTAATTTTAAGTGAGAGGCAAGACCGTGCAAAAAAGGCATTTATTATTGATCCACACCAAGCCAGCATCACAGACGAGCCGGTTGAGCTTAAGATTTTTAGATTACACCTCCTCCCAGTGAATGAACCATTTCCACAGTCCCAAAATTAGATCTTGTTTGTATCGACTCCAATGACGATTAACTATTAATTCGCAGAAGATAGAGTGGAAAATATGGTAGAGGGGAAGATGAGGATGAGGAAGATGGGGGGGGGGGGGGGGTGGCAGAGTCCAGAAAACTGTAGCGGAGGAATGACAGCTGAATGCAGACAAGAACGGTTTTCAATTGTGGCAGCGACATAATGACTGTGTCTCCCATGACTCAGGGAATGATGGGATTGGGTAAATGTCAGTGAAATGGCAGCTGAACCAGCTAAGAGCGTGGGAAGCTGCGGTCGGGTCCAAGAGTCTGATGCAGCTTATTTGTGTAAATTGTTATTCTCCTGCTTTTAAAAGATAAATCTCTTCAAAGTCTGTTTTCTAAATGATGCAGATCCACTCATCAGAGGCTGGTGATGGGCATTCATTTTAAATGAGGCTGCTCGGTGACCTCAGTGGACTTTTTTCCTTTCTGTAACCAAACCCCTAAAGTAAAGTCAAAATTATTCTTTTTTACCATTTACCATATGGTTTTTATATAGCAGTTTATATTCCGACAGAGTTACATTTAAATGAAATTGCCTGTTGCAGTACAACAAATGTGATGATAATGGTTTTCACATCTATTTTGGAAGTCGGGCTCTCTCGCCATTTCGGACAGAAATGTTGATTTTGCGTCTTTCTTCTTTTCATGACTCGGCATAAAAGTCAGAAGTGCTACACTCCCATCAAACCTCCCAGCCATGACTCCTTATTTCCTGCCTTGTTTGCACTGGGGATGTTGGGAGTGGAACTTATATGATGTATTATTGTCTACGTCTTTTAATCTGATTTAAAAACTATTCTTGTGTCACATAACTTGTGTTGATAGGTGTTTTTGTCACCTAATCTGTTATTTATTTTATTCAATTATTCATGTGTTTGTACATGATGTATTGTAAAGTGTCCTTGGAGGCGCCGTGAAATAAATTACTTTATTATCATCAACACAAAATATGAATCAAAGAACTCACAATAATTCTTTCAAATTCTGGCCAGTATCAACTGTAAAAGTCTCCATTTTAATGATTAGAAATGTAAATGTGTGCCTTAATTTATGGCCTCAGAAATAGATCAACAAATCATATGCACAAGGAATTTAACTGTCTGACATTATGCTTAATCTTCTTTAATTTAACAAACATATGCGATGGTCTAATCGAGCCCTGAGACTGTTATAGTTGCAAACAAGTAATAGACATAAAAACTTACTGGTATCACTTTGAGTTTAACAAAAATACCTAGTACTGTAATCACAGTAAATCTTTTCCCTACAATGTTCCTAATTACACGATGATATAGTCCTTTTCCTTATGATATTACAACTTTTTATATCTGCAATAAAGATAAAACAGTGTTGAATACATTCCCCAGAAATTCTCTCCTTCTGTAATTCCTCAATGAAATTTATAACACATACAGCAGCAATTTGCATCATCTTTAATGCACTTAGGTGTAAACTGCACGTGCACGAGTCAAATAGCGGCTCCGCACTCACTGCTGCGTTTTCTACAACCACACTACATGGATATCAAAGGACCACATACAGCAGCAGCTCAAGATAGTGTTTTATATCCACACTTAACAAGAGACACTAAAAGCACTGCTTTCTCCACACTCCGTGATTTCCAATAAAAGCTGACACCGAACACACTCTTGCCAACTAACTTGGCCATACCCACAGCACCCCCCTCACACACTCACACACACACACACACACACACAGACGGCAGGACAAATACACACACACACGCTGATATAGCTGACACATTCTGAAATCTATGGGCTGTCCCTATATAACCTCCCACAGCGCTAAGGAGCAGAAATAAAGCTGTTTTCACATCATAAAAGCAGCGGTTGTAGCTTGACTGTGCTTCTGGGACCGATCCCATTTATCTCAGTGACCTAATGAAAAGCTCTCGCCGCTCTTGAAGGAATTCGTTAGACAAGATAAACAACGACTGATGAGAGAATAATAAGAGAATCTAAATGGGAGACAGTCGGTCGGCGGAAGGTGTTGTTTTGTGGGTCTGAAGCCGCGGCCATGACGGGCAGTTCAGCTCGATGAAGGTGACGATGGCGGGGGGGGGGGGAGGGGGCAGAGATAAGAGGGTGAGAGACGGAGAGAGGGCACCGGGGGGGGGGCGTGGCGTGTGTCTCGCAGGATTAGAATCTGTCTGAGTCGAGAGAACAGGAGGTTATCACAGAGCCGATGAGTTCAAAGACACACAAGCACTTAAAAGTCACACACTTTGATCTCGTGTGTAGGCCCGTCCATTTTATCACGAGACGTTTAGTCTGACACAATGACAGGTCATCGTCATGGACACGGCATTAATGGGATTCTGTGTCAAAGTCGTGCTGATTGACAGGTCGGGGGCAACGTCCACAGACTGAACCGTCGGGTTGGGATTCATTCATCGTCCACACGGGTAAATTAAAGATTCTAAATTGCCCAGGGGTGTAAACACAAGTGTGAGTGGTTGGCTCGTCTCTGTGTGTCGGCCCAGTGACAGACTGGTGACCCCGTTGATGGTGCCTGTCGACCATCAAATGATGAATGGACGGATATATGATGATTCGTGTTTCAAATTGTTGTGTTTTTTGGTCATTTTGTGTGTGTCATATAGTATTTATTGTTCCTGGAAAGCGTCCTCCCCGGCTCCGATACCCGCTGCTTGTAATTTAAGTAAGATTTTATTGACACGCAGGTTAATGGTTTCCTCGCAAGATTGGAAATTCAAATGGGAACCAACCGCTGGATGAATTTAATCTACGTTACGCGGGGTTGTGTGAATGCAAAGGACATTTTCTCATTGGTGAACACCAGGGTCGATGGTAATGCCGACTCCAGGGACCGTCTTTAAGTCTGTGCCTGCAAATCCAAAGTTGCAGTTCTTTTAATTAGAATCTGAGTAACGAGATTGATTCCGATTGATAACACGACCTTCATCATCTGCAAGGTCAAGACTTTAAAGACGGCCCAAGATGGATCGAGGTAATTGGTCCCTACTGTCATTTGCCTTTCAAATGACTCATTGTTATGCATTTGTATTTGCTAATGTGTTTATTGTTTACTGCATGCTGAATAACTAATTGCCCCTTGGGGATAGTAAAGATATTTGAACCTTGAACCAGTAGAATAGATCCCTGTATAGATCCAAGGAGCAACAATATCTACTGACACAACAAGTGAAGGTATATGTACATTTATATAAGAAAAGGTTGGATCAATTCAGGGTACACCCCGAGTCTCTTCTGAGTTCAGTGAGGTGTTGTGTATATTGCCTGGCTGTAGTGATTAAAGTGCAGAGGGTCTTTCAGGGTCATGGTCCAGTGTGTTGTACCTGAAAAGAATTAGGAGGAGGAAATAAATCAAAGGCGCTTAAAATGTGGAGCAGAAGGTGTGAAAGTGCCACAGAGAGCGAGGTCTCAGATTAGAGTGTGGACACTGCACAGTAAGCAGGTCGACGCTGCAGAGCAATGGGATATTATACAGAATAAAAACCAGGAGAGAGGTTTTTGTTGGGGCTGCACGGGAGCTGGTGGACTGATTAAACGGGTTAACAGCTCTGGAGGGGTGGGGGGGGGGGGGTGGGGGGGTTAAGGTGTCTCCAATTTAAAATGCCGGCGTAAACCAGTAGCAATGAACAGATGGCGAGCTCAGTGATCAGGGATGACATCAGCTCCTTCATTTCCTTTCTAAAAGACGGATTCAATTGGTTGCATTTCCAATCGTTGACATTTATTCAAGCAGGAGTTTCCCCCGTGTGGAGCTTTGTCTCAGTTAGATGAAGATCACAGACTCATAGAAATATACCACCGAGCTTTTTCCTTGCAATTGAAAGACGTTCCCCGACACATCTCGCTCTAAACAACTTATTTTCACTTCTACCAAGCGGCTAAAGTCAACAGTTTCCACTATTGTGCAAACTTATGATGGATTATCTCAACTTCAAGGTAACTCAGTGGCGGTATTGGACTGTGTGATTGAATTCTACCAACATGATCTCGGTCCATTATTTGAATTGCTTTATTTTCATTTTGCTCTCGAAGTTGATCAAGAAGCTTGAAGTCGTTCCAGACCCGACATTAATGCACAAAACGTGTCGAGCAGAAACAAACGACTTTGTGTAGCTGCAGCTCTCAACAGCACAATGAGATGGAGCTCCTACATTAGGAAGCATTGGGACTGTCTGCAGATGCATGGGTTTGTTCATTTAAATAAAATATACAAGTGGATCAGCTATGGTACATTGGCTTGGCAGTGGCGTGGAATCAAAATGAGCCAATGTGCTTTGGAATACAGAAGCTTCAGCTGCTGGCTCTGATTCCCAAACAGTGAATCACGTCCCACTCGCTGTAATGTGGACGCTGCGAGAATGCATCACAATGACCTGGAATGGTTTTCGTTCAAATAAATTGTTCTATTCGTCCGTCTCCCCGAACTCTCTCCACCTCCTCTGTGATCTCCTCTTCGCCCTGTCGGAGTGCTGTAACTTTTGCTGCTCTCCGTTCACAGCCGGTTTTACTGCAGTTTATGGATGCTCGAATAAAATGCACCATCAACCTGAAGAGCTACAGTAAACCACCTGACACCTCCTCAACAAAAGTGCAGCACTCCCGGGTTACGACCCCCTTTAAATGAACCGAAAGCCACTTTCAGAGATCACACAAAATCCAGTCCAATAAATGGGGAGGACACTGTAAAAGAGATGATCTGCTTTCAATGTAGATTTTCTTTGATGGCATCTGTGAGGATTGTCCATCGTCCAGGTCGTTGTATTCTCAAGCCTGTGTGTGTGTCTGTGTATGTGTGTGTGTGTGTGTGTGAGTCTTTGGGAAACAGAAGCCTTGCTGTTGGTGAAGTTAATGTACTGTTCACCAGCCCTTAATATTAAGTGAAGCACAGTTATTGACGAACCCATATGGTGTTTTTACTGCTACAGAAGTGGGGAAAGCTCTTATTCATGTGTAATAAAGCAGCTATAGCCATCATTTTTCTGTATGAACCTATCCGAGTTAAAGCAAACTGACTCCGGCCTTGTAGCCACGTTTGGTAGTTCAGTTTCTCTCTTCATCACACTGGACCAGAGAAAGGTTCTATCACAAAGGAGCAGGTCTAAAACAGTGACTGCATTTTTCTCGAGTTCACAAAGTCCCTGAACTCTTTCTTTAGTTCAACTATTTGATCTGCTCAGTTCAATGACGCGTAGAAAATCTGCCGTATGATGAAAATCTTCTTACCAAGAGCAAGACCCCGTTCAAGGCTTTTTGCCTAGTGAGCAACTTTCATAGAAATGACTGCACCACTATCTTTACACAGGTTCTCCCAAATCCATCCATATAAATGACTGAAGACCAGTGGGCATAAAACACCATTAAGTTGTTTTTTTCCCCCTTGTCTCTTTTGCACCGTGAGCTTTCAGCATGAAAACTTTATTGTGTGGACTCATTTGGAAAAGACATCTCTGGGTATGACATCACCACCGAGCCCTGCAGAGATCTGCAGTTGCTCCACGTCCATTCCTCAGCAGAACAAAACTCCCATTTGGCTCCGACGAGCTCTGAATTTATTTGACTGAAAACAATTAGGAGTCGGGCGACGAGGAGTTGATCCCGAAACACTTTGGAATCCACCTCCACATCATTCGTAACCGATTAGCAGGAAAAGGTCTCATCGTAGTTAAAGAAAAAGAAACGATGTCATCATTACACGAAACCCCGTTCATAAAGGTCATGTGACTACACACTGTCCTGGCATCAGTACAGGTGTGGGGTGAATATCAATGACCGTCACTGCCACACAGGGAGAGACCTCAGAGCTGATCCTGCAAGGTTTAAAAAATATGCCTCAGGCCAAGTTGAGAGCCAAGCGCATAGCTCGAATAATTCACAGGACTCATCATCATTAGGGAAACTCCGGAGGAACTTTTCCATATAGTTGCTATTTTAAACAACAAGTTTTTTCAAAATATGTAGAAATTTAAATTCTGCACGTCACTATGTCTTTATTACAGCTTTATTACAGCTAACCCTAACCCTAACCCCATTTGTAATAAATAAATTGTGTGCTAAGTTTTTAATAATTAAACAAGCTGCATTGAGTCATATCTGAAACTCAGGTTTAAAACCACCAGATCTGAAAAATTAAAACTCTCCTTCAATGTGCAGTTTGTGGTGAAGGTTCAGTCGTGTCCCGACATTCTGCTTCAACCTAAACGCTCTTCATTGAGTTATTTTTTACTCCCCTGGGAACAGTGACAGATCTACAAGGGCTCCAGGGTTTAAAGGTCAGCAGAATGGTGTCTGAGGTAGTTAAACTCAAGCAGCACTGCATGTGTGTTAAAAAAATCTGCCTCACAAAACACAAAGATACGATAAGAAGCTGCTGATGTAATTAATGAGGTCCGTGAAATGGTTAGGTTAGGAAATGTAAGGAGATAAGCACACAGCCATGGGTCTCCACACCTTTTCAGTAGTCAAACTATGAAGAATTCCTTAGTTATATTTACATTATTTTATTTAATAAGTGTAATATTAGGCAAACTGTATCCTCGTGGAGGATGAGGCTCTTTGTATAGATGGTTGAGCCTATTATTACCCTATGAGGTAAACTGTGATTTGTGAATATAGCGAATACAATTTTATTGATGATTTGGTATCGAAAAGTTCGGAGCCAAACACATAAGTATGGTTGAAAAAGTTGGTGTCCAAGAATCCTATTGGAGTGCGAGCGAAATCTGTCTTCAGCTCGCACGTAATTTCAAAGTGTAAAACCATGTTCTTTGTACACGATGGGACGAGAGTGGGTTGGATTCTCTCTGGGATCTGAAACCAGAGTGATGGCTCTGATGTGTTATATAAAACAGAAATAGTTTCATAAAGTTAAGGGTGAATAAAAAAAAAGGAAATACAAAAGGTCTTACAGAATTTGTGACCACGAGGAGCAAAGCATGACGTGGTAACATCCTGTTGCTGTTTTGTTGTGTTGCACTGGCTGGTGGGTGATTTATACTGTTTACTTATTTGTGCAGTTTTCCGTTGCTATCTGCCAGTCACATTTAGCGTCATATGAATAGACCTCTTGCTTTCCTAATGACAAATTAATCAAGCCGCTTTGGAAACCCGGAATGTGCCGTGTTTGCCCTTGAGTGGGCACAATAAGCAACGCTGCCTCATCCTCGTCACATAATTCAAGGGAACACAAACGGCTGAGGAGGATGCCGGGTTGTCACTGCTGATTTTCTGAAAACACATTTCTCAATTACAATAAAACTTGTGATTATCTCGTAATAGAAAACTTGCCTTTTTGCTCTAAGTTTGCAGTTCAATTTCTGTCTCTTTTTGTTCCAGTGTAACACTAAAACATGTTCTCTGTATATTTTATTCATTATAACCTCCTGAGCTCCGGTTGCAGCAAAATACCAAAAGTCAAAATGTCGGTTGAATTCAAAATGTTGAATTCAGCTTAACGGCTAAAGAAAAATAAGCAAAAAATATAAAAGATAACAACACAAAACAGCATCCTTGACTTGTGTGTTACCTTTTTGTAGACTTGAAACTGTTGGTTTGGACTTTTGATTTGCAGCCACAGTGCAAGTCATCACTGTGTGTCTCTACCTCATCCCTCAGCACAACACACGCTCCACAACTCAGCATCAGTCCTCCCTGTCATGGAGAGAGAAGCTGAAATATAGATGAAGGACAGTTTTAACACCGGGTGTGCGTGTCTGTGTATGTGTGTGTGTGTGTCTGTGTGTGTGTGCGTGTCCTGCCTAAGGAGCCTAAGTGTTTTACTGTCCTAAAAATCAATACTACAGGGACACTTGGCCTCGGCGTCACAGTCCAGGAGCTTTCACGCTTCCTAATTCAGCAACAAGACTTACAAGTTGAAAATGTGGAAGTTTTGTAAGATGAACGCCAAGTTGCGTTTAGGGCCGTGTTCACAGGTTGGTTTTTCTCACCTCTGAGCACGGAAACAGTTTTTTACATCCTCCCCTTAATGGACTTTTCACACATTTAAATGCTCAAAGACCTTGAATGCTTATTGAAAGGGTCAAGTAAGAAAGATGAGGCATCTGCACTTTATCCCGTTGCACAAAATGAGGCTAAAAATATCCTGTAAACAGTTGACGTCATCCCAGTTTGGTCTGATCGGATCAGAGTTGAGAAAGTTTGAGACACGAACACAGAAAGATTCTGAAAAAGGGGAAAGAACAGAAAGAACCGAGAGCAGCATGTGTATCACGGAGAGAAAGAAACAGCGAGAACAGCAGCGTTGTGTTATCAGTGCGCCCCAGCCTCAGCACATAGAATGGAGCCGTACAGTAACAGGCTGTGTGGAGGAGAACACATTTGTATTGAATGAGAGGCCAGAGCCAAGAGCTGCTGGCTGGACCCGCATCCAGATGAGAAGCAGAAAACCTCCACATCTGTCTCTTTGTTTAACTCTCTCTCTCTCTTTCTTTCTTTCTTTCTTTCTTTCTTTCTTTCTCTCTCTCTCTCTCTCTCTCTCTCTCTCTCTTTCTTTCTTTCACTCTCTGTGTGTTTGGATAAATTAATCTCACAATAACATAATTCCCCTCAGAGAGATCATGGTGTTCACACAAATTACCTGACCGCAAATGTTCTACGCTAACCCTATGTGTTGATGTAATAGCAGAGTAGTAAATATTTGAACTTTGTGTTTATGTTGCACCTTTGTATGTCTGAATACTGAATTTCCAAATTGTGTTGTGGCTAAGGCTGAAAACCCAAATCATAAAAACAACACAGGCCGCTGCGTTACGGCATAGGCTACACTCGGCAAGTAGATTTTCTTTTAATTATATTTAAAAGCACATACTTTTACCCTTGTACTTTTTGTAAAAATGTGGTACTTTGACTACACTTGAGTTAATTTCTATGTTTAATGAAGTAAAACGTTTGAGTAATTGCTGCATCACTGGAGGTTTTCAGGTTTTTTTATTATACCTGAAACATTTCGCTCATGTTGCAGCATTTAGTTTCATCTCTGTCAACTTCTCCTCTTTTTTCATTCCCTCCCTCTCTGCTCCACTTGCCCTCTTTTCTTCTTCTGTCAGTTCTGCTGGGCTACTTGTCTGAAACGTTAGTTCTGGGTGGAGGAGTGGATGGTGTGTGCGTAGCAGAGACGTGATTGAGTCATTTCTGACACAGCGGTGAGAGAGTCTCACGATACTTTCTGACTCTCCCCTCGCACGCTCCTCTCTCGGTCTCTTTGTCTCATCCACTGCCTCCTCATCTGTAACCGTTTCCTCTCTTATCTTTGTCTGCGCTGAGTCAAAGGCACACGTGGTTGACAGAGATCTAATGCCCTCACAAAACCGTCTGTGTAGCTGCCTGAGTATAAAAGTCTTTGATAAAGTAAGACTAGACTTTCACCGGCGTCTCCTTTGACCAAACGGAGCCCCCCCACTGTTCTATCCCTCCAGGAAAGAAGAGATGGATTGTAGGAGCCCCAGTGAGGGAGACAGAAGTAAATCGTGATAATATTTCAGACGGATGGGAGTTAGACACAGGGATAGAGATGTTAAAGTAGGAAAGGAAAATATGACGTGATTGACAAAACAATTCAATCTAATCTCTCAATGAAAAGTTGGAGCATGTAGATATACAGTTGGTTCACGTTGCATTATCATAAGAGACGAGAACCAATCGCTGGAATAAGATATTTAAATCATAATGTAAGGATAATTATGATTCACGTGAGTCCAGCTCGTCCGTACAGTCACCTGCTCATGGAACAGACTCCAGGGAGCCCTATGCTAATGTCTCTACTGACCAGACATCTGCGAATTCTCCATATTTCCCGCTCACTTAATGAATCGTTCCCGGTTAATTGAATGAATTGACTCGCTCACCCATGGCCAGGGCATTACCATAAACCCAGTGAGCCGTTCAGCATGTTTTAACTTTCCACAGAGATTTCACGTTCCAGACAAACAGATGCTGTGAAAGCTTTATCAAAGCACCATTAGGATTTACACCTGCTACACTTAAAGTGGTGAGTTCTGACCAGAAATCTATTGTTTCTGCTCGGCATTGTCATGATGGAGGACATTTTGGGGACGGAAGACTATTGGTTTCCATAGTTTGACCAATCACGTTTGAGCAGGCTTAGGTATTCCGCAGGTAAAATGTGGGGATGGAGATAATAAGAGGAAGAACATGTTTTAATTGTATTCTGTATTACTTCTGTAATTTACATCAACAGATGGTTTTATGGAGAGGAGGGTTATGTGTTTTGTTTCTTTTCTTGTTATGTGTTGTGCTTGGACTGTTGTTGTGGGAACACTGAGGTAAGTTCCAAACAACCGAGTTGTGTGGCAATAAACTGCTGAATCTGCGTTCATATGCAGATGGCTGTTGATAGAGATTCTCCAAATCTGTCACATGGACGTAAACATTTGTACCGTAACGTTCACAGGAGTCTTAATTGCTGTTTGAACCCGAAGCCCCCAAATACTGGCTCTTGCCCCAAGAGGCTAGTTCGTCCTCAGATAATTGCAGTGGCTCAGAGATCAGAAAAATTACAGTGAAACATTTTCCATACCACTTCTTTCACTATTGTTTACCTGGGTGTGTTCATACATGCACCATATAAATAGGTGTAGGCATCTGCAATAATCCCAAACACAATGTATATCTACACAGAGCAAGCAGGGATCACTGACAGCAGATTAAAGAGGGTGACGGGGCCGACTCTAACCGCAGCCTATGAGTATTCAGAAATCTAAACTAAAAAGCGTTTGACATCACATCAAGAGCCCGCCAAGGTTCATTTAGCTGAGAACTGAGAGGAGAGCACAGTTCAGAGTTCTCACAGAGCGGAAGAGAAAAAAAAGATTTGGGAGCTTATCAAAAAAATTGTCATTACTGCCTGAGCTCTCTGAGGGTTGTCTTTTATGTTATGGATCAACAGGCTCTCAAAGCAAATGAATGGAGGAGGGAGTGTGACTGAGAGGAATTCACAGGGAGAGAAGAATATAGAGGAGCCGGAGAAAGAGACAGTCTGCGAGTCAGTATCATCTGGAAGTTCTCCTGTGAAACCTCGTGCTCACAGTCGGACAGAACGGCCTTGTGTCACGTAAAGACCAGAGGAAGTCTTAAAAAACCAGTTGGTTGCTCCTCGCCCATTAGCGCAGATTGGACACAGCCCACCAGCGCAGAGTTCACGCACATTACTTCCTCAGAAAAATGATGAATTATTTCTTCAAAAATTAATGCAGCGCTCATGTCATAATGTTCAATCTAGAGGGGTTAGTCAATCCAGTCATTTTCTCTCTTATTATTGAGAAAATTCATTTTAATGTTTTTATGCCCCACAAAGGTAGCACACCATAGAATAGAAATGAAAGCATGACTGTTTTCGACTATGACACATTAAGAAGACATTTTTATTTTATTTAAATTTAAACATCCCATTTGCAAAACGTGCCTTAAGAAAAAAATGTGACATTTATCACAAATTGCATTTTTGTTCTTCTTTGATATCTCCCATGTCTTTGAAATCAAAACGGATCACTGTGAAATCTGCCATTGATTAATCTGCCAGAGTGTCCTCGTAATTTTAAACTGTTGCAATGATGGATGACGAGCGTCACGAGTCGAGTTAAAGTGATCGCACACACTCGTGCTCGCACACAAGAAACAGACGCACATAAAAATATGCATAACTTGGATGGATGGATGGATGGATTGATGGCAAAAGTACTCACATGACCAGATTAGAGGAGTGGAGCAGAGTGAACGAGGGAGGTATAAATGGTGCAAGGATGCAGGAGAGGGAGATTTATGGCGAGGAAAGGGTATACAGTGTAAGATAGCAATGGTAGTAAAAGAGACATGGCAGCATAAATCTCAGAGACAGACAGGCAGAGTGACACACAGAAACAGGGGGACGGGGATTCAACAAAAAGAGAGGAAAACCAGCAGCAAGAGAGAAGCAGATCATTCCAGGGCAGCTGGTGGTGTAATACCTCGGCGAGGGGCCCCCCTGCTGAGCCGGTAATCCCCTGCCTCTACAAAACAGAAAGTTTTGAGGAATGAACTAAACGCTGACTCCAGTGCCTCTCGGAAATGAGAGGGACCAAAATATTATTGGATTATTTAGCTGATTTCACAGAGAGACGGGCCGGTACTGCAGGTTTTGTTCGGCGAACACAGCTACACTCTGACCTGCTTACTGGCATTGTGTTGGTCTGTTTGCAGCCGGGAGCCACCGGGCTGGGATGTGAGACCCCCTCAGCAACACTGCATTTACTGTTTTCAATGCAAACATGCACAGGTCACTCTTTGTAGTAATTTTTTGCGTGTAAATGATTCAAATGCTGCCATCTTTAACTGCTGTCTACTACATTACTTCCCTTCTGTACTTTTGCACTCTCGATCCATTTCTGCACGATTCTGGTTTGCAATACTTTCATCATATCCACCGTGTGCCTGCATACTATACATACTATGCCGTACAGTGTACTAGGTGTTGTAGTACTTCTTATGTTGCATACTTATAAGTTATGTTTCTGTGTACTTGTATGTTGAGAAACAGCATTTCAATCCCGTCTATGTCTCGTACATATGGCAGAATCGACAATAAAGTTTCACATTTGAAATGAACAGTGGTCTCTTGTGTGTGTCTCCTCGACTCACCCCTCCACTGCCACCTCCTCCTAATGCAGCTCTTTATACTGAATCCCTCTGCTCCTGTCATAATTACTGCAACTGCCCAACAATAAAACATTACTATGGCTCTTAATGTGGCCCAGCAGGACAGTGCCATCTTAACACTCTCTGTTGACTCCATAAAGGAAAACGACTTCCCCGCACAACACCTAAAGAAGAATACAGTCAACACACCGGCAACACAAGCTCCCTTATTAGACACCTGATTAGATTTTGGAGCAGCTTGTTGCATAGTTTTACATATTAATCAGAAGGAAACAACGATTGTGTCGGAACTCCTCCAAAAGCTAATTGCTTGAAGATATAGACTGCGTGAGGACAGCCCGACATAAAAGGTGTTTTCTAATTAATGAATTACTCTATTTGCATAACTGGTTATAGCCAGCGCAGTATATCATAATCATCATAAGTGCCTCTTGCCTTTAATATGTGTATTGGGGACATGGAAAGCTGTAATGCTCTCTGGAGAATCGCAGTTGGGTGAAGGTGAAGATATGGCTGACTGGGCTTCGGTCGCACTGGGGCATATAGGCAATCATTGGAGAACTGTCTTCCAAATATAATGTTTACCGCAGCTCCAGCAATCAATGGCTGGCTGGTCACAGGACCTGCAGAGTTCTTACAACTTGCAGCTACGAGAAAGCTTCTGCCATTTTTCTGGTAGGGCAACCCTGTTAGTCGACTTTGAGATCTGTGGACAAAACTGTGACAACATCTCAATACTTTGTTTGTTAAAACCAGTGTTGCAGCACCTTATTACAGACTTCAACGATAACCCTGTGCTCCATCCCTCCAGATGTCTGAGGGTTTTTGTTTTTTTCTCCAGGTCTAAATCACCTAACAGCCATACTGCAGAAACTATTAGGAATAAATACAATTATCTCAAGGTTATACTCCATTTGTCACTGTTGATCATCAGAGATTTTACCCTTGAAGGTGAGTCTAGGTTGCTATTAAGGTTCTTTAAAAGACAGTGTGAGTGCCCCGGGTATAAACTGGCTCTTTAGGCATCCAGTTATTCATCTAAAAAGGTGACTTCAATGGATTTATTTTTATTTCTTGGCATTTATATAAATTGTGATTTAGTTTACCACCGTTAGAAATTCAGTAGGATGAGAGAATATGATGGTGGAGAGATATGCTCCCCATAACAGTTGTGACTCTACAGAACTTGTTTACCCTTCAATCTCAATGTCTCTTTGGACTCAGCTCTGTTCAGTGCTCTTCAAATACAACAAGAACCAGGTACACTCCAACATTAATCTACCAGAAATGTCACTTCTTTCCCTTTTGTCCATCACTTGTTTATCTTGTTCATAAATTGTCGATCAAAAACCACAAAGAAGAAACACTTCCCTCGATTGAGGTCATGTCAATCTCCATAAACTGTAGAATGTCCTGCTAAAGCTTTGCCACCTGCAGCAGGTCTTTCTCCTCCGATCAGGATCATCATCATCACAGTGAATGACGGCACTCGGCTATGTTGAGTTCATTTTCACTGGAAGTCTTCTCGTTAAAGACAAAGCAGAGAGAAAAGACTCAGGACGGCTCCAAAGGCTTTTTGTTAATCTGCTGCCGATCTGGAAGTCAAAGCAGAGCAGACAAAGAGTCGGACCCTCCAACCGAACTGTAGCTCCTGTGTTGTCGTGTGGCTTGGGATCAAGGCAAGTGACAACTGTATGATGCATAAATATCCTGCATCTTAAGGCCTGGGAAGATTTCCATTGATCATCTGACCAAGATGAAGTGCAACAGAGCGCTGCTGGAAATTATATCCCAAATTCGACAGCCAGGGCTCTTCTTCAGAATGGATCGGGATAAAATCCCAAAGGTCGCAGCGGGTTCGAATCCTTCAGGGGAAAAGAAAGCGAGGCTAAAACAAACTTGGCGGCAAACTGTGACAGCTGAGTTAAAAAAGATGGATCTAACTTGGGGGGGGGAGGCACAGCAGCACCAGAGAGGTCCCGATGGAGGAAGATTGTTGAAACTGTACGTCCCACCAGAGAGGAAGAGGATTGAGATAAGACTTGCATGGTATGTGACTTTGGTCACTTCCATGTGCTATGATGTAAAGTCTTGATGATTATCCAGAAAACACGATGACAGGAAGAGGAAGTGGAACTTTATTTGTTGACAGAAGAGAGCTTTGTGACAGGTTAACAGAAAATGGAGCCAAAGGATGGGAAATCCAGGTACATGAATAAAACAAGTTTCAAGTTGAATATTGAAACACATGTGCAGTAAGCATACTTGGGTACAGTCTCAAAATTGTGGGTTACAAAGAGATATTAACAGAATAAGATAGATGCATTGTTGGACCTAAAGTACACCCTCAACTTCAGGTGAATGCATAAACCATGATTTGGCCTCCAGTGCAGATTCCTGTGAAGTGGCTCCATGTCAGATACAGGGGATATTGGAACAAGAGTCAGGCTCAGGTGTTGGTGCTGTGGTCAAACATGTGCTAACTGTTATTCCAAGAATCAGACAGGTTCAGAGTTGTGCATGTTTCAAGTCCTGATGATCAGATCCTTCCATTCCCAATGAATGAAGGATAGAATGAGTGAATCCCTCCCTCTCAGGCCGACCTAACAAGCTCACTATATACCTGCAATGAGATGGTAAGGGCGGGACAAGCCTTTGATCCATCACCACCACGTCTCATTGAGCTTCACCCTGCACGGCCTCTGTATGTCGTGTTGACAGAGCCGCCTTACAGATGCAGCTCCTGCACATAGATAATGTCTCATCATCATTGTGTCAATGGAAGACTGTGTGACAACAGAAATCTAAATAAAATGAATAGACGCCGCTGTTAGACTCGATGGGGTGTCAAGTTGTTTGTATGATGCTCTCACGAAAGCTGCAAGAAAATCATCTCTCGCTGACGGGCACCTTTGAATCCGGCACTGCACAAATATTGACAAATTCCACACGTAGTAATATTAACATTTCTGTCACATGTTGAATTGACTGTAAGCAATTTTTGCCAGAAATTACACCTCTGAATTAAAAGAGAACAGGCTGAACCTTTTGTTGGTGATGTTTGCTTCTTATGAACATGGAGCAGTTGTTTTTTTTACCAGCTATTGAAAATCAACACAAGGACTCTCAAATAATTCATGGCAGTCTTTGATTTTTTCCCTTTTCATGTGCTTTTGTTCATTCAATAGGTATTTTCTACCAGAAACTCTATCCTGGAGCGAGCAAACAATGGCAACAGGCAAACGTGGACTCAGTGAAAACGATCAAATGAAATTGGTTGTTTTTGTGTATGAAAGACGCTGCTGATTGATACCCTCAATTTTCAGTTTGGCTGAAAACCGGATTGTGTGAATGAAAAGACCTGCAGCCTGACTTCTGTCTGTGCGTGTGTGTGTGTGTGTGTGTGTGTGTGTGTGTGTGTGTGTTTGCGCGCAGCCACTGACGCTAATCACACAAACAAACACGGTGACCCCCCTTTGTCGGAGGAGTTCTTAACTCTGCAGAGATCCCTGAGCGATGACTCACTTGTGCTCACTGCTCAGTGGATTGCTAACTTCTCCAATGCGCTTTGCAAAACTTCATTTACTTAAGTGCAAATTTATTTGTCACCCACCATTGCCTCAGCAGCTGTTCCTGGTGAGCTGGGTTAATTCAAGCAGGATTTGTCACTGATGTACGAGCCACATATGCCTCTGTATGTGCAGGCATTGCTACATTATAGGAGCAATATTTTTGTGTGCAACTTTCTCAATCCCTGTGTGCGTAATCTGATTTGTAAATATGTTTTTTTTTATCTATAAATGTGTATTAATATTTGTATGTGTAGAAAAACTGTATGAATAACCTGTGCATATTCTCAAACGCAACATTTGCAGATTCTTTTACACCATTGCAAATTGTAATATGTGCACATGGATGCTACACAACTATACACACACACAAAGCTAGTATTTCATTATATAACTATTTTTAATGCTAGCAACGCCAGTCCTGGTATGTTTCGTAAAAAGTTATTTGCTTGAATATTTGTGTTTCATGTATCTTCCAACGTATCTCAGATATACGATTTGGTTTAAAATACTGTTCAAAACACAATCAAGGTGAATAAAATACAGTTTTGTCTTTCATCGTGTTCACATTTGCCCAAAGTCGTTCAGCTGCCAGCCTCCACAGCTTACATGCAGCTTATGGTCCTAAAGCTCACTCCTGTTGTTTACCTCATCATATCGGCTTCTTCTGGGGCACCTCTGCAGGATGGGGGGGGGGGGGGGGGGGGACAAATCTATTTATTTTCTATATATTATAGAAAATGTTATATCTGTATCTGACTGACTCACTGCATTTCAAGCTTGGACTCATTCACACAGGTTGGCTGAGAAAACACAATGACACAGTGGGAGTGAGGAAGGATAAGACTATTACCAGTCAGGTCTATTGATTGGGGGAATGTGTCTGTCTGCCTGTCAGTGCAGGTGTGTGTAGGTGTGTGTATGTGTCTGTCTGCGCAATTCTGTTCTCTTTAAGGTTTGCATCTATTGTTGGTGACCATGACTTTGTGTAATGGTGAGAAACTAGAAATTCGACTTTGCTTCCCTCTATTTAAAAGCGTTGGTGCAGTTGCTCTCTGGTGCACAAGTCGCCGAATCATTTTTGGCAACGCTCAGTTTTTGGCTGCCATGAAAAGCGTTTGATAGAGATGTGGTAAAGTTTGGGGGCTAGACATTTTTCTACAAAACTGTTTATTCTTGATGCTGTTGCATTTTAGAATTTTAGAATTTTCCTTTTATATTGATGAAAACACGGCAGGATGAATCTCCAACCTACTGAAAAGTCTGGTTCTGGTGTTTTTCCTCTAATGGAGTTTGACATATTCCTGGGTCCACAGTCACAGGCAGCTGTGTTGGTTCTATCTGATGGTATTGTGCTTATTGTCAATGACAATCAGTCTGAATAAACATGTTCTCATTATCAACAGAGAACAGTTATGTAATGTATGCTGCTTACGTTACACAGGAGAGAGCAGCATCTTTAAAATGCGCATGAGCCATCAAATGACATTTAAAGAAATATGTAGATCCATGATTTTTTAATTTTGACTTCCTTTGACATTAAGAAATTGGGCATTAGCTTTGTAGCGCATTGACCTTTTGATCAGATTGTTAAGTCTTTGCCAGAGGACTCGCTCAAACTGAAAAAAGGTTCCTCTAGAAAATGTCAGCTAGAGAAAACTGGGACAGTCAGAAGGTTCTTTGATTGAATATTTGAGCATCTTTTACATATTGGACATTCATGCACATTAATATTTTTTACAATGTAGTTTCAATACCAGCATTCTACTCATAAGAACCGTTCTGCCCTCTTTGTATTGGGGAGAGACACATCTGGGATTAGCATGAAGCTAACATCAGCGCGAGATTAGCATCAAATAGACGATGGCTTCTGCTCTGTGTCAATATTAGCATTCTCTATATTCCCTGCCAGTGTCCTCCGCCGGATAAATGAAAGTGCACATGAGCTGGTGTAATAAGCATCTGACTGGGATGAGCGAGGGGTATTGATTAGGCATCGCCGGTGTTTGCATGAGGCAATTACCTAACCCAGTATGGATCACCACGAGGCCTTCGAGATGAGACTGCAGATTTCCAACGCTTTACTTATGTCAAGGAATTTTTTTTTTTTCTCCAAATTGTCAGAATTGCAAGTTAAAAATGACACGAAAACATCAATCGCTGATTTACAGCATGGACACACACTGACATGTTTAAATCGGCAGGAGACGTCTAGAATACATCATCTGGTCAACATCATTAAAAGCAAAATCAATCAAATTAAAAGAATAAAGTCGATAAGCTAATTTTAAGTCATTTTAAACCTTTATGCACTATTTAATTAACTGGCAGCAAAAGTTACCAGTTAATGGATCAAGTCATAATCTGCATGTGAATATATTTTGTGCATCTTCACTCTTCTCATGCAGGAACATCACTTTACTATTAGAACTATTATATTTGGGAGGGGTTTGAGTTTTATGTGCATTGCTGAGATCTCTCTTAGGGCTAAATCAGTGAGATAAGAAAGGTCAGCACTGAGGTCGAGGGTAAGAAATGGATCGAGCTCGAGAACGCCCAGACTCTGCTCCCTGTCAGCGGACGATCTCTGACTCCGCTCTGGGATTCCCACATCATCGCAGTGTAAATGGTTTTGCCAGGAGATGAATCATCGAGCTCATTTTCTCTCTCTCGCCCCCGAAATCCACCACGTTTGTTTCTGCTGGAGTCGGAGAAATATATGAAGTGCCCTCTTATCTTCATCAAATCAAAGAGCTTTAAACCCTCCTGCTATCTTTTAACTTCCCTCAGTGTGTCTGAATAAACTCTGGAAAACACCCAACACATAACTACTCACTGTTTTATCAGGATTCTGGTATTATTATCACACAAATGTCTCCTGTGCCATTGAGGTTATGCTTTTCATTTCCATTTAAATATTTATTTGACTCTGTGTTGGTAGGATTACGCAAAAATGACTGGACAGATGGACTGGATGCTGTGTAGGTCAGGGAAGAACCTATTACATGTTGGTTCAGACATCTGTAAAAGTACATTTTCCAGATCTGGATATTGATCTGGATTTTGTGAATCAAATTAAATTGTTTAAGGAATCAACTACACTGGGAAAAATGAATTCAGACATTTTGTATATGGCTTATAAAGGTTTAAGTTTTCTGTGTTACTGAACCCTACATATATTTTTTAATTAATTTAAAATTACTGAAACACATAACAAAAAACATTATTTTCATGTAGTTTAGAGAATGTACATGTATCTGAAGAAAACTGTGAAGCACAACATGGTGATAAAAGGGCTAATCTGCCTTGGTAGAGCTATGCACCCTCCAAATACCCTAAACATATTTATATTTCAAATATGTACTGAAATATCTGTTTCTGTAAGTGAGGCTGTTCTCAGTTACCAGTCATTTCGTGGTGGTATTTGTTATGTTGTCTGAGTCTGTGTTCTCTTGGCTCTGCTCCTTTGATTAAATGGCAGGTCCTGAAAGACCCAGATGAAAATGGGGAGAAGATGGGAAGGCAGGGGCAAAACACAATTTGGGGGAAAGAGACAAAACGAGATGAGGCAGAGGAGACGGAGCAGCAGGACTCAGCCCGTCTTGACTCCTGGTCTGTGTGGCACCACGCTGTCCTCTGGGCCGCCCGCTGAAAATAAGGGTATTGTTCTCTTCTGCCAAATCTGGAATTTGTTATCTGGGGCGATGGTCCAAAGGGACGGAGACTGCCTGTCTGTTAGATAAAACAGAGCTTTGGAGTGAAGGACTTAATACTGATTAGAAAGCAGCAGAAACTGTTTAAAGAAAGGTCTCCTGCTCTTTTAGAGGGTTTCCCGTGTGTTTTCCTCCGTCTCTGCCTCAACTCGGTTGTTTCTCCATTTTTTCTCTCCGCACATAGTGTCAGGTTGAATTCTCATTCAGTCTTTGGCCTCCACACGAACACAGGAGCTGCACACGGCTCACTGCAGAACTCTCAGGGTTACAGAGCGGGATCCAAATCATCCCAATCTTACATGTGGGTCTTAGAGTGTTGTCTGGTTCTCTTTGGATGACAGTGGCTTCTGCAGAGAATCTACTGATGTGTTTATCGTTTTATCAGCTTTCTGTCTTCTGTGACTTAAACTGGATCATTAGGACCAAATGGAAATCGGTGCAAACTTTTTTGCACCGATTTCAGATGCTGAACCTTGACAGAGCCGTGTTTTAAAAAATTTAAAATTACACAGAGGTGGATTGATTGACAGCTAGCATTAGCCTTTTACATATTTCATTTTCTTGGGAAAATTTTTGAGCGAAGTTGGTAAAAATCTTACCACTGAGAGATTTTCCTGTTTGTATTGATCTGATTTCTGCTGAATCCACTTCTTCACTCGACGCTGCCTAATAATGGATGCAGAGCAAACAACCAGTTCTTCAACTCGATGAAGAAAGAAGAAGACAGCGAAGGATAAAGTGTTTATTAGTGTGCATGAAGATATTTACTCTCTCTATGCAGATTATACCAGAACTGAGCTACGGTACTGTGTGAATAAGCTTCAGGATTCTGCAGCACCAGACTCTCCTCTCCCACTCCACGTTGGCAACATGAAATATTTAGGGATTAATATTTCTCCTGGGCTGTCAGAGCTCGTCAACATCAATTACAAAAAGCAAATCTAAAACCAAAAAATTTAAAATCTCTGGACCTGCAGCTCCCACTCGCTGTCATCAGGCAAAACCCATGAAGTGGTTCAAGTGAAAATGAACCACCTCTAGATTAATTATTTGTTTTCATTGATTCCCATCACCCCATCGACAAATGGTTCAAAGCGCTCGACTCAGTTGCAGCTCAGTTTTACAGGGAAAAATCCAGAAACCCAAAATTAAGCTTTAAAAATTAGAGTTTTCTACACTTTCTGACAAATCGACCAAATCATTTCTTGGTAGCAGATTGTGATGGTAGAGAAAGGATAGTTTGCATTTGGGATAGTTTTGCATTCATGTTCTGCTAATTTGAGCTGTGGGTTATCGCAGGTGTGCTTTTGGGTTAATTAGAATAAAACAATTATTAAATATACAATTACCATAACCAAAGCACAGTACAACCTTTAAAGTTAAAATCATAAACTCAATAAAATCATAAACTAAAACAAATCTGATCTGTAAAGTTCGTAAACTTATATCCACCTCAGATACTTTCAAAGTCTCCCAACTCCAAAATGGGAAATGACTTCGACCCTCCACCCTGAGCTCTGGAAACAAATCTATAAAACATCTTCTCCGTGACCATTAAAACCTAAAGCTATCCACAGAGCCCACATCACTCCAGGTAACGTGTTTAAACCAGCATCGCCTGACACCGACTCCTGCTCACGACGCACTTTGGGCAGAAGAGACAATTATTTCCGCGTCACTTAGACCTGCCACCAGTTCAGTCCCACTGGACGGCACTACCCAACAAGCTCTCCACTATCTCCAGCTGCAGACCCCCACTGTACCCATCACTCTGCCTAACGAGCCATATTAAAGCTCCCAACTAAATATAGGAACACTTCAGTCGTCGCTCTAAAAATCTTTTAAAACTGAGAAAAGCCTCGTTGTGTCACTCGATGGATCACAGGACACATGTCAACAGAGACAGCTCGATATACGAGTCTCGACTGGAACCAGTCCGTGTCCATCACATGTTGAGGGTGAGTGCCTCCTGAAGGGGGGGGAAGGAATGATTGGCAGACAACCCCCCCCCCCCCCCTCAAAGGGATGTAAAGAAAGAAGACCCTGCCTCCAGAGCATCAAGGGGGGGGGGGTTCAAGGTGTGGTAAGACCCTGTCTCCTGAGGAGCAGCCCCCCCCCGCCCAACATTCTGGAGCATGAGCACAACAGGTGAAGCTCTGCATTACCTGAGTTACTAGACAGAGTTTATTTATGTATTATTTTATTATTAGCTACTGCAAATATGCTTTTTTTATAAATACATACAACAAATCAAACTCCTCCCCCCCGTGCTGTACACAGTCCCAATGGTGGATAGTGACTTTTGCCCCAGAGACTCACCACTGCCCCCCCCCCCCCCCCCCCCCCCCCTCCTGCTTTCTGCTCTGGTGCCTTTAAAACCCATCACACCCAACAACTCTTTCTTTGCTCTTTTGTTCTTTCTTTTAAAAAGCCATGCATCCTCTCAGTTCATACTTTGTCTCATGCTCCAGTCGCTGTTTCAATATTATTGTCTTACTGTTGTATATTTGCAATGTGCTTTGTATGTTTGTCTATGTTTACTCACTCATGTGTTACAGATACAAATCAAAAGATAAAAGTGTATTAAATTATATTCTCTGCAGTATACGAGTCTCTGGAACAATAGGGCTATTTCATGAAATATTACAGCATCAGCTTGATGATGTGGAAGTCGACTTCTGACGGGGATTAAATTATTAATATCTGACGTCTGCTCGCGCTGCCTCGACTGAATCAAGGCTTCCACGCAAACCCCCGGTAATACAAACAGTTGTGTGTTCGTCATAACAAAGGCCGACTTGTTCATTTATGGAGAAGCTGCCAAGTCAAACACTTCAGCTGAACATTCATCACGATCCATTTGTGTCTCAGACTCAATCAGAATCTCAAAAAGAATCCAATGTGTAAAGACGACTTCTGGTAAAGACATCAACTCGCACTGTTTATGAAAATGTGACCTTTAAATGTTTAAATCATATTTTGGCTGAATATCTGTCCTCTCTGTGAGTGAGTTATTTTAACAAGTGACAGCTACAATGGCCTCCACATGACCGTGCAAAGTTTTTGTCCTGTGCGTGATCAGGTGTGTATATATTTAAAAAGTGCTCTGACCTTTTGTTTCCCTGCCTCCAGGTTTTATCTGCTCTGTTTGCTCCGCTGCTGGAGGGAGAATTGAACCATGGAGGAATTTGGTTGGGGGGGGTGGAAAGGGTCAGTGAAGTCTGCAGCGTCACTTAACAGGGAGCAGAGTCACACGGAGAGAGAGGGGGGGGGGGGGGGGGGGGAGAGAGAGAGAGAGAGAGAGAGAGAGCGGCAGGGGACATTTACGTAATGATGCTGACAGAGGAAGAAGACAGACAGGTGGACGGATCAGCAGGAAGACAGACAGGTGAGGGAACTTGTCACAAATCAGTTCAACCAAAGCAGAAACTTGAAGACATGCTTGAATAATCAGGTGGACGAGGGGTGAGACGGATCAGACAAGGACAAGTCAGAGGGCCGATAAGGGAGATAATAGGGGGGGGGGGGGGGGCAAAGAGAGGAACACAGGAAGTTACAAAGACAAATAAATCCAACGTGGACGGAGACGAGGAAAACATCTGACAAACACCTTCATGAATCATCTCAGAGATCTTGGTTATTTCCTCTTATCACAGGAGTTGAATGTTTCTCCACAAACACAACAGACAGTGATACGTTTTGTAGGCCTGACAATATTTTGGCTAATTTATTTTGTGCATATCGATGCAGATTAATTAAAAAGATGATGCAGAGGATGTTTTGCTCTTTGCAAAGACTGTTCACCTGCGGGCAAACAGAGCCCGTTCAAACCTGATTGGTCAAACTGGACACGGAAACCAGAAGCTTCAGGCTTCTTGTCCCTTGACTTGAGATTCTGCAAATTCACACGCAGAATTTGTTGGAGGATTAACATAAATAAAATAGAAAAAATCGATTCAACAAAATAAATCATATCACAGAATCCCTTCACGTTTGAATTTCATCCTGAGAGGAAACCATGTTCGTGGAGATCTGAATCAACTGAAGCCTTTTTGAAGGTCGTGTGCAGCATCTCTCTGATATCTCAACACGGTGTGAAATGTCAGGGTTAAACAATCCATTGGTTTTCGATGGGTCTTTTCATAGATTCACTGTATTTCACCTTGAATCTCACCATCAATGCAATTCCTCCATTTCTCCCTTTTGTGTTTGTTTCCTCTTGAATGAAACACCTTCCTGATGTGTCCTCGACCTTTAAAGAGGCTGTATTCTTTTTTTTTCAAAACATCCTTTCTTCATTCTCTCTTCTAACAAATAATCTCTGTTCTGCATCTTCCACATCATCTGCACTTTGTCTCCCTCCTCTCTCCAACCCACCACCACATTTTCATCTCCTCTCTCGGGCTCTCCATCATTTCCTCTCCTCCTTCTTCTCCTCCTGTCCCCTCTGGTTACCTCCTCCTCTTCATCCCTCTCTTCCGTCTCTCTGGCCTGCTCCTCCCTGACCCACACCCACTCAGGGTCGTGTTGGATCAGATCAATCAGGGTCATTGGACTTTCCAATATCACCGGACCCCGTCTCATTTTGAGCCAGACCATTAGCCAATCATTAATCTTGATCGGGTCATTAACAAATCATTAATCTGGAATGCTATTTAAACTGAGGCCGCTGATTGGGTCAATGGTGACCCCCGACCTGTGGGGTTACCGCGGCAACATGAAGCCCCTCCCTGGAGATCCTCCAGCAGCCGTTAATGATGTAATTGGGTGTCCTTAGAAATGATTATATAAAACTATCTAATTAACTATATAAGCTGAACAGGGAGAGAAAGGGACACATCAGCACATACTGCATGTTACACTGTTAAATTAAACACGTTGATTTTGATTTAAAAAAGATATAGAGGAAACCTTGAGAAAGGAGAGTAGATAGAACAATTAGTCTTGAGTGTAAGAAACTTAAATGTATTCACTTGTTTTTTGGTTGAGTTGTTTCAACTTGAAAATAACAAGGGAAATAACAAACTGGAATACTTACAAAATAACTTCAATTATGTCTACAACACTGTTTCAAAGAATGCTGGGAGGCTTCCACCATCAACCTCCAACACAATACCTGAATCCGAATTTACTGTTTTGCTGACAAGTTTGTGCTCACATACAGGAGATTTCACTATGGTTTTCAATGTAATTATACATACAACAAACAAATGGTGAAAATTATGTTAGTTATAATCCCAAAATTACACAATAGACAACATATATGAAAGTGATGGATGAAGAATACTGTTAAAATAAACAATACACAATATGTACACAAAGTGATGAACGGCAAAATGATAAAAACCTGATGACTCCATGTTCCATGTGAATAACTAATACTATTTTTCTTTTCCTCCTTTTTAATTGTCCTATATATTCTTATTAATCCTCATTTGTTCATTAATGTTTTTCTATCCCTCCATCCTTAATACAACGTCTTCCCCCGGACACTGTTCGGAGGTGGCTGCTGGGTGTATGTGGGTGGGTGGGGGCTGTGTGAGGACGGGGTTGAATCACATTGGAACGTGTGCAGAGGAGCCGCGCTCTGGTGCCGGAGGTCTCCCCGGAACAAGTGTCAGTGCAGAGGGCGACTTGAGCCAAGCGGCGTGCGTGCTCCGGAAAGCTTCTACTCCAGTGTTGTATCGCAAGGAGGGACATTTTCTTTTTATCGCGACCGCCGGGACGAGGTGGGGTTGTCTTGGCTCCTGAGCTCCGGGTGATACTGGGATCATGTTCCTGCAAAGCCAACAGATGTGTCCAGAGGTGGATTTGCCTGTTTTGGAATGTGTTTGATGCGCATAACGGGTTGTTTTTCTACGACATCTCCCTCTCTGGGTTTTGCCTCCATGCTCTACACGTGCCACTGGAATATGTGCATTTTTTTAAACCTGTGATTCAAAGATCTGTTTGATAATCGATGGGTTTGAACGATGAAAATCTTTTGAGATGAAAAACAGCACTTTTGGGGATCACTGTGTGCTTGTGCGCGGCTCCTGCCTCACCTCGCGCCTCAGCAGCCTGTTGTCCGTGTCCGTGGAGAAACGCACAAGTTTGCCGCGACCTGGAGCTGGAGCCGGAGCCGGATCTGGATCTGGAGCCGGGGCTGCAGCTGCTTTGAGCGGCGCACCAGGGCCACACGTGGGGTGCCAGGAGGGGGACCGACGGAGCAGCCCCGGTGTTCGGCCGGTCTGCGGTTTGACGGTGCATTCGGCGCAGCTGTGGAGCGAAGATGATGAAGACGGTGGTGATGATGATGATGAATGGCCCGACAGCTCGAGCGGGCACCGGGGTCTCGCCACCATTATGTCTGCTCGTGTGCGCTCTCATCTTCCTCGCGCCGTGCGCCCACTCGCACCCACAGCCGTGCCAGGTGCTGAAGCGGATCGGCCACACGGTTCGGGTCGGGGCACTGCACGTCCAGCCTCGCCTGCTCCCGGCCACTGCCGGCAGCGGTCCTGAGGACTGGGACACCGAGGGAGGCTGGACCGGGGAGCGGCGGATGAAGTTGGAAAAACAGCTTAGAATAAGTGCCAGTGCGCCTGGATACGCAAACCTCAGGACTAGAGGCGCAATTAACAACCAGCGGGGGGCCAACAGGAATAAGAGCCAGGCGCGGCAGCGGGAGGAGAACACCTCCAAGGAGAACCGGGTGTTTGCGCCCCGGGACTCGGTCCTGCTCGCCGTGGAGGCTGTGAACCGGGCCGGTTTGCTGCCCTACAATTTGTCCTTGGAGCTCGTCATGGCTGTGGGGTCCGGACTCGGCGAGCTGCCCGCGTTCTCCTTCTCCTCCACGGGCAGCCCCGAGGACGAGGACCCCCTGTCCTTCTTGGAGAGCGTGTGTCACACGGTGATCGTGCAGGGGGTCTCCGCCATGATCGCCTTTCCGCGGAACCGGGACGAGTTCGTTAACTTGGAGTTCGTGTCTCTGGCGCTGCGTGTGCCGATCGTGAGCGTCGTGCAGAGGGAATTTACGCGCCGCAGTGAGGTAAATAGAAAAAGTTAATTGTACATTTTATTTAAACTGTTTTTAACTTTTGATTATTTCACTGTGACAAAGGCAACAACAGCTGCAGCTGATGTGATAAACAACATCACGTGTCCAAGAAGAAACATGTATTAACAGGAGCCAGGTCAATTTATATATAACATATAAGATTTCACTCAGTTCAAAGATCTGAGTGAAATGAGTTGAGATGGATTCACGAGGCCTGATTCACCAAGTGCCACGAGTGGCCCACATTTCCGACAGCAGCTGGAGGGGGAGACACCTCCTCCTGTTCCAGATCTATTTCCCCCTCTCCTCCTCCTGCTGTGCATTAGAAACGCTTTCAGGGGAAACTCGGATCATGTTCTTCTCATTCTAGTTCCTCCATCCGCTCAGATGTTGGTCAAACTGGTCAAACTGGCCAAAATAATGTGTGACACGAGCTGATATCTTTGACTAAGGAGCAAGAGGCTCTGTCCATGGTGCTGAAGTCTGTGCACACTGTGTTTCTGTGCAGAGGAACAAGAGGAGATATTTTCTTCTTGTTTATCCACAAGGTTACAAGAACAGTTTGAGTTGAAGGCTGTTCAGACCTAGCGGCAGAAACCCTGAGGCGTTCTCTATATGCATAATGAAATGTTTTGTTTATGCTCATTATCCCAGTGTGTTTATTTAAAGCAGAAGTTCAGATCGTGGGTGGAGAGCTCAACACTGAACTTATGGTCCCTGATCTGACCCCTTTCAACAAAGAAATGATAAAATACTCTTTTCTATCTATTCATGAATTCATTATCAGACACATATCTCATAATCAAACTGTTCAGAGACTCTTATGGTTTATACCTGTTGAAAGCAGCAGCATTCATTTGAATGAAATCCTTGACTTTCAGCTCTTGGGTATTGTCAAGTAGGTAATTTATGTAAATCTATAAGAACAATTTATACATAACATACAGTCCAAATTACTTTTGTAAGTTGGCCTGTTCCAGACATGAATGCAAATATGGATCAGATTTATTTTAATTTTCACACTAACACAATGAGGTTGAACTGGTTCAGCACCACCTGTTTTCTAAATTGCTTCATTATTGGCTAAACCATGCATTTCTTCACTAAACATTATAATTATTATTAAGCCCACTTGGCAGGAGAACATCTGCATTTAAGTCTGCATGTGACATTATCATTTCAAGGCATCACTGTTGTAATTGTATTAAACCAAGTGCCATTAATCATCATGTTAGACTGAGCATCACTTTCAGACAAATGGTGACATGATGCATTTACTCCCTGACTTAATGTGTTGCATTAAAAATAAACCTCTCATTTGACATCAGGTTGAAAAACAAAAGACAACCTTCAATCCATCCATCGTCTCCAGTTTATCCGTCAGTAGAGGAGTTACCTGGAGCCAATGCCAGCTGCCATTAGTCAAGAGGAGGGTGATGGCACCAGTGCTTACATTCACAGCTACGGACAATTTTAAAGGCTCCACTAAACCTAACCCCAATCTGCATGTATTTGGACTGTGGGAGGAAGATGGAGTATCTGGAGAAAATCAATGACGAAAAGGCCCCATCCCCGAAATCCTTAAAAAATTTGCTTTAATCTTCAGATTCTTTTAACTTGCTACAAACTGAGAAACATCTGAGATCTGACGTATTTCTTAGGAATCATGAAACAACTTTCAGCACCTAACCCTTCAAATATCATCTCCGTAACAAAACAACTCTTATGGACCTCCAGATCCGAATCAGATTTACAGTTTGGGAAAGTGTACGAGTTTGATTTAAGATTCAGGACAGATTCCCTTCATGTTTAATTTAAATCAACTCTGACTGATGAGTCTCACGACCTGATAAATACTGTTGTGCCGAATACACCAGCTGAGGACGATCAGCATCAGCTGGAACACGAAGGAGAGAGAGAACCTGCGTTAGAGGAATAAATAGAAAAGGAATTAATACACTAAATTCATCACAAAGATAGTTTGTCAATAATCATCCTGTGGAGGAGACTCCCACTGAGCCTGTGTGTGTGTGTGTGTGTGTGTGTGTTCACATGTTTTTGTGTGAACAGGTAAAGATCTTCCTCACAAGTGCACGTAGACACACAGTGATTTGTGTAACTATACACTGTAAACCACTTTAATAAGGTGCCACTAACAGGGTAGTTATTGCATATCAATGAGTGCAGACCAGCAGCGGGAGTGTGTGTGTGTGTGTGTGTGTGTGTGTGTTTGTGTGTGTGTGTGTATGTGTGAGAGAGACTTTCCAACCACTCAGGGAGGGGCAAAGAGGACCATTGTTTTTGTCAACACTCGCACAAATACACACACAGAGACACACACATCCGAACCATTAGTTAGACTGAAGGGTTCTGGGACATTTGCCACCCAGTGAGCTACTGTGTGAGAGTGTGTGTGTGTGTAAGTGTAAGTGTAATATCTCATTTCCTGCTCTGTGCACAAGTTAGCGTTTCGCTGCGAGGTGGGAGAGCAGGTGTCCAACGTCCAGGCTGGTTGTGAGTGTGAAATAAGAGGTAGAGATATAACATGTAGAACAGATGGAGAGATGATTGGTTGGACGGATGAAAAGGACGAATGGGCAGGAAAAAAAAGGAAGCAGTCGTAGAAACAGATTGTTCAGTTGCTCGTGTTTGTGACTGTGTGAGAAACGGATTAACTTCCCTCTGACTCAATCTAGTTTCACTTTCAAATCCCGACCAAAGTCCAACAGCAATTTCAGCGACCATTTTCCCAAAATGTGAAAACTTTCAATGTCTCGACAATATCTCATTAGCGTTTTTTTATTCGGTGACCTTAAAAGACCCTGGTTCATCCTCGCAGGGTTTATAATAGCTGAGGTTAAACAAAGTTCACAGTTAAGAAATGTATATTATAATAAATGAGCGAGTGACTTTTTATCTGTCCACAGTGTGTTACGCAAGTGTCAAAATAATGAGGCTGCATGAGAATGTGAACCATGGACCATAAGATAAAGTAAACTAAAGGGACGGGAGTCTGGCACATGGGTGGAGGGGGGGGGGGTTTAGGAGGCCGAAAATGATTGAAAATGTGAAAGTCCTGGGACTGAGAAACTCCTGGGGAAAGACCAGTTGTCTTTGATATGAGGACCTAATTTTAAAATGGAAATATATCTCATACTGGCCTACAACACTCCAGCAAGTAGGAAACTGAGATACACTGACAGAATGAAACACATATGGTGCATAACACTGCTCAGACCCAACAGTTCCTCTTATGAGACCACATGTATGCACCAAATGTCACACAATCATAAATATCAATCCCCTAAATGTGATTTTTCATCAGATCTATTACTTATTCTGAGTGAAATCAAGGCAAAACTTTGAAACAACATCCTATAGCTCATGATGTTAAAGAAAGTGGCAACAATGCATCCTTCCACCAAGTTTTACGGTAATCTGTTGAGCAGTTTTGTACAACCTTGCTTACAAACAAACCAACCAACCAATAGACAGAACCTCCTTCTTAAATATCTGCTACAGAATCCAATGAATACATTTTCGGTACTTGCATTAAAATACGCTGCACAGGTCCCATAGAATCAAAAGGGAGAAGTACAAACTGTTTGTGAAATGTGTAGATGTCCAATATTAATCATATATAAAGCCTCTGTGATAGTTCATACGCAGATAAGTGAAATCTATTCTAAAAGAAACGCTGCAGTGAACTCTACCTCTGCAGAATAATAATACTTTGTTCTTCTTTTGAAATCAGTGTCAGAGAAGTATTGATTCAATCTGATGTTAATATTTTATGATGAAGCACTGACGCACTGGACTGAGTCAGTTTGAGCAGTAAGTGTAAATGCGTTACACTTCTGGGTGAATCATAAAAAAACGCTGCCTCACAACTGCATCACACTGACACCAAACTGTCAATGTCCAGGATAGTTACACATTAAAACTCAACAACATTCACATGACTGACACGAGGTGTATGAGGTGTTGACTGAGCAGCTATGTTTTGCTACTTGGGCATGGGGGGGGGGCTATAACTTGGAGATATATTTTGGAAACGTGGAGATTAAAAACCACACGTTTTTGTAAACATGCACAAACACTTGATGATAAGCTTATTTCACCTCCAGGTAAATTAATTTGTAGATGAGGAGATTGAAGCAATTATGTCCTCAGCTTCTCTGAAATGATAATAGATGGATGAGAGGAGTTTGCTGATAATTTTTTTTTTTTTTAAATAAGGTATAAGCAGTGACATTGATGAATGTCTCCCTCATTCTAAAGTCCGACCACATCCAATAAACCAACAGTTTTCTTGCCTTGCACCTGAAGTGTTGCTCCCTTTCTGCAGACATTATGACAATCAACCAAAATACAACCATCCTATTAGAAGTGTGGATTGCTGCCACCGTCACTGACTTCCACTCTTCATTCATACAGTTTATATTTGTTTGATACACAACGATATTTACCTCAACATTTTCAAAGCATAGTAATCAAGCACAGTTTTAATGATAATTGACATTTAAAGTGGTAAAACTAACCATCCGATTCGTTTATCAACAGAACTTAATCTGTTCTCATACTTGAAAAAATGAATCTTTCATTTAATTCATGAAAAGATCAATAACCAAGTCATCACTAGTTTATTGGATTTGTCCACTGGCTCATGGTTCTGCCATTCGGAGCAGTTTTTACACACAGCAAAGGGCTGAACATTTCTTTGCTTCAAAACTCAAATTTTGCTGCGGAAATCACAGAAAAATAAAACTGAGATTTTTGTAGATAGAAGGATGAAGATAGACGGCGACATGACAGCAGACCTGAGATTTCCCGATGTATCGACAGAGGGTTTAAGATTTATGGAGATCACAGAGCAGAAGTTGTGCAGCGGAGAATAAATCCTTCAATCTTCCCGGGGGATGAGAGGAGGTGCGAGTGCGATGCCCTGTGGACACGATTACCATTCATTTCCCTTAAGCAGGACTTCTGAATCTGAAATAAAACAGGTCCTATTGCTTTCGCCCGGTTTGTTTGCCTGCGTCAATAATCCATTCGTATATATGCAGTAAGCAGGGGAATAATGATGGTCCTATTTACATGCCTATTGGATTCACTGAATAATGGGATAAATAAAACGAACCAATAGACTGATCTAATGGACTTTTAGTGCAAAGCTTGTGTAAAAGTTTTAAAGTCAATTAAACAGTTTGGGGGCTTTTTCAGTTGTGCAGTTTCGTGTGTGTTTGTGTGTTTGTGTTTGTGTTTATGCGCGAGCACACGTGCGTGACTGATTGATTAGCAGAGTGACTGGTATGTTGCAGGCTGGGTACAGTATGCCAAGGTACACTGGAGCAGAACTGGCAGCTCGTGCAGACTGAATTAATTTGATCCGAAGCATTGCAGGGATGACTGTCAGCTTTGAAACGTATCTGCTCTGATCTCCTGGCTCACTGTAGCTCTGCTGGTGCAGTGCACTGGATGTGAGGGCGACAATAGATCTGCACTGGTCTCATCATGATGCCACTGAGGCGGGGGGGGGGGGGGGGGGGGGGCAGTGGACCAGTGTGGTGGCTTTGTCTGGTTTATGTTAAAGCCTCTGAGTGAATCCTCCCTGTGAGCTTGATGTCAGAATGTGTTGCTGTGGACGGCCGCTCTCCGCTACCTCAGGCTTTCAGTGCAGAGACCTGGGCCCCCCCCATATCCAACAAGATTAATTGACCAACACTGTGACATTATCTAATTGACCTGACAGTCCAATGAGCGATAGAAAACCAATTGCATGACTGTACACATTTGTCGCAGCTGGTGTGTGCCCCACGCCTTCCCCCTGCAAGATGCAACCCTCTTGGCCTTATCAAAATCAATCAATCAATCAATCAATCAATCAAATTGTATTAGCCAGTATACACAAATCACAATTTGACTTATAGGGATTGAAAAGATGTGACATCCTCTGCTCTAAACCCTCAGCAAGAGTCAGGAAACCTCAGAGAGAGCCACATGTGATGAATCTAAGGATAGACACTAGTGCAATAGATGCTTTGAGTAGCAAATCACATCAACCATCCAGCATCACAATCCTGATCCACCATCACGATCCTGATCCCCAGTTACGATCTACCATCACGCCACTGGAAGTGTTTTGCTTTGATAAAATGTGCGTTTCCCTTCCTAAACACAGCAGAAGGTGCCACGGTTTGATTTGAAGCGCTGCTTCTGCTTCTCCTTCTTCCTTCTGTCGGATGGATTTATGTTAATCCTGTTCTTGTTTAGCCCGCTCTGTTATTCTCTCATCCAGATGTGTTCTGACAAACCCAAATTAGATAACTTTGAATCTGTAATTCCAACACAGTTCAGTCAGTTCAGTAACCGACCCGACAACCCAGTGCCTTGATACTCATTGATCTGTCCAGCCCTCATTAATCACCTGATGAATCTATGACTCACAAATCACAAGTGTCAATTCAATTATGTCGAAATGACAAATGCATGTGAGGGAACCTTTTGTGTTTCTTTTGGTTTTAGTTGCAGTTTATAAAGAAATATAAAGGAAGCACAAATCAAAATAGATGCACTGTTTTCCTGATGATGTGAATAATAGTATTCATGGGAGCAGGTAAGTGGAGGATGGAATCTATTATATCCAGCAGACTGTTTGTACTCCAGGATCAAATTGAATTCTAGGTTATAAGTAATTCCACCCGTTTGGATTTATAACCTTTCTGTCGTTCTTTCTTCTCCATCCCTCCTTCTTCTCTCCTGTCCCTTTCTCCGCTCTACTACATTTGTTCATCCCCTTCCCGGATCCTCCATCCACTTCATCCTTCACCAACTTCCTGTTATTCTCATTTCATTTTTTCATTTTCCTTCCATCTCATATCTCACAATCTGCCCTTTATTCCAAACCTCCATCCATTCGTGGTTTATTTGACTCGTCACTTTTGTGCCCTCTGTGAAATGAACCTGACCCCGACCGACCTCTCACCTTCCCCATCACCACTTGTTTATCACTCGCTTGTGTTTTCATTACCCAATTTCCTCCTGTTTATTTGTTGTTTAACTGTCCCTCATCTCTATCTCATCCACTTTAATCAATCTCCTAAATCTTCCTCACCTTGTTTCCTTGTTGAATTCACCTTTAACCTTTCTCAATTTCATCCGAATTCCTCTGTCATCTGCTTTGAACCCTCCATTTCCCTTTTCTCTTTGTGTAAACATTTCTTTTTTTCCTCCCACTTGTCATTTTATGTTCCATTACGCCCATTTCCCCGGTGACTCTCTCCTCCTAGAATCCTCTTCATTTCCAAATGGCGATGCGGACCATGGAGGCCCCGCCGTCCCGCCTCCTCTACTCCCTGCTGATGATGAATGGCTGGTGGGATATCAGCGTTGTGCTCTGCCAGGCCTGGGACATTAGCCACTTCCTCAACCTCATCAAAAACAACACCCGCTTTCACCTGGGCGCTCTCGTTAACCTGTCGGCCAACACTTCCACCTTATCAACGCCTTCATCTCCCCCGTCCTCCTCAGGATCGGCACCGGGTGCGGAGACGGGGACGGAGGATTTGTCTTCATCGACGTCTTTAACACGTTTTTCATCCGCTGCCTCGGCCCCGGCTGCTTCATCATCCTCCTCCTCCAAAACGGACCAGCAGCAGGTGCTGATGCGGCAGCTGGAGGCCCTGAGGGAACCTTCATCCACGAGAGGGGTGGTGACATTTGGGTGCGATATCCGGGAGGTGCGCCGGCTTTGGACGGTAGCCACTCGGATTATGCTCCCAGACTTTCATTGGGTGTTGGGCGACCTCCAGAATGTGGCTGAGCTGCGAACGGAGGGGTTGCCCCTGGGGCTTCTGGCCCACGGGGTCATGGGGTCCCCTTCCCTGGATCACTACGTCCACGACTCTTTGGAGCTGGTGGCGCGGGCGGTGGGCAGTGCGGCCCAGGAGAATCCCGCCATGGCCCTCATACCCGGGACCACGAACTGTATGGATGTACAAGAGAGCAACGGGAGCTCCGGGGAATATCTGTCAAGGTAGGAAACAAGTCTACACAAGTTAGAATCACATCTTCTCAGAGATTTGCATGTTCTGGATGTGAATACTGTGATTATTAGGTTTCTACATAATTCTTTTTTTAAATGTTTCACTTCTGCTAAGAGAAAAACGTCAAATAAAGACAGTGCAACACGACACAATTACTAAGTGCAAACTTTATATTTCAACTAACAATTTTCCAAAATACGTTTTGGACTTGGAAATGAGAATGCATGTGTTGAAGATGATGAAGGAAGAATTCTCCGCCGACCCAGTACTCGTTTGTAAAACAAAGTTTATTACAAAGAAGTTTAAGGTCAGGACGGGCTCTAGAAACCCGGAGACAACACAAGCCAATAGTGAAAATCTGCCGGGGTCGAACACACATTTATATAGAGAGGTTGTTTCCGCCCACGACTTGAGGTAAAATGACGTCTCACATAGGATCTCTGACTAAACAGGGGCATGTTTCATACCTAAAAGATGAAGACGCCTGTTAAAGAACATTCCTTCTATACCCATCAATTAGGTCAAAAGAGGGAGAGAACTAACGAGAAACATATGGAATAGTATTAAAAAAGTCTGAGAATTTAGGAATCAATAGATGTAAACACGTCATTCTGGTTCATACCCGTGTTAAAAAGATCTATTATCTGACTATACCATATCTTTTTTGTGTTCTAGGTATGATTTTATTTGCATAAAGGTTGAAAAACTATCGTTGCTATCCTGTAGTTGTTTAGCTCAAATGCAGAAAGAACAAAATATATATATATTTGGAACATGCAGTGTTTCTTGGCCACTATGAAGCAGCCAAAAATACACTTTGAACACAGCAGTGACATTTCCCATTAAGTGGATATGGCAAGATGGTAAATATTTTACACTACCAGCAAATAGACTCAGTCACCTTGTGAATTTGAATCCAATGTAAGTCAGGAACACTGATCCCACATGACAGCTGTGCCAACAATGTGTGAAAGACGTGTGATAGAGAATTCTGTATAAATGAGGATTTGGTGTGTGTGAAGTGGTTCGAGTGATTGATTGACTAGAAAAGTGTGATATTTGTTCAGTCACTTTACCACTAATTCCTGAAAACTCCCAGGGAAAACGAGTGAACCATAAAAAGGCAGATTTAATAAGTCTCTATAGTGAGTTGATTTTCTCCCTCATTGTCAATATGGGTCCTGTTGTTTCAGCTTTGTCTCCTCTCTAATCCTGTTGTTGTGGGAGAATCTACTTCTCTCACATCTTGCAGATTCTTGGTCGCAGGCCAGCTGCCACGTCAGTGTGGACTCTGCCAGCCAGACGCATATTTCATACACACATCTGCATAAGCGTATGCACTCACGAGCGCCTCGGCATATCTGAGAGCTCACCACATAAACTCGATAACTGCAGCCCTGTGGTAAAAACGTTAACATGTGATGAATTGCATTTAGCAGCAGAAGGAGTGCATCACATTTACTCTGCAGCCGGGACCGCTCTACTTTATATTGGCGAGATATGAGCGAGGAGGAGCGTGTGATCGCACTCCGCTGCATTACAATTAGAGTTTGACCTTCCCTACCGGGATTCTCCTCAGAACACCTGAATCAGCAGAACCAGGATCCCCGGGAAGGGAATTATTTCAACACGAGCACGAGCTCAGAGGAGCTGGAGGGAGATTCGGGATTGTGTTTACATTCCTTTGGTTTTTTGATTTAAGCTGCTTATGAAATGTTGATTAGTCGGCCAGTGTTTTACATTTTACAGAACAAAAACAGGTGTCACAGGCCTTTTCCCGGCTTCACAGGAGACCTGCCATTGACCCTGTGTAGGCAGAGTATTTACCCGAACGTGTTTAGATTAAGATGTTGGATATTGGGTTTTATTCAAATTGGGAATTAGCATATTCCTGGCACAGGGAAATATGTAAATATTAGATTGTAATATATGATAGACTATGTAATCAGCTGTATGGGGCTTTGGAAAAGACAGTTTTCTCCAAGAAATAATGTTTTGATTTTAATGTTTGTAAAGCTGAGGGACTGTTTGATTGTCATATTCCTGCTCCAGAGATCAATAAATTGATTTATAGTTCTGTTACATTCCTGTTTGTCTCTAGGTTATAAAGAGGAATAACATCAGGGTCCTGATCATCATCTATTAAGCTTAGTTTGACATATATGTGTGTGTGCAGTCAAATATTTTTATTGGCTTTCTCTTTTCTTCTAGAAATAATCTTTATCTGATAGTGGAGTCTGTGTTTTTTGTGGTCAGATACTTAGAGTCAGTTCTTATCTGTTTTCATTCTTATCACAATGATTCCTGTGGATGCTCGGATCTTTTTCTGTTGTTCTCTTTTTTTACTAAGCAACGAACTGACCAACATTCACTGACTCTGCATCCATTTTCTCCCAGGGAGCCTGACAGGCATCGCCAATGAGCCATATATTGGCTCAACACTCAGATTATTGAATTCAGTCCTAATCTTCCACAGAGTGAAGGAGGGATCACGGGCTGTAAACCGTCTGCAGGGGAAGTGAGATGAGCGAGTTGAGGGTGTGGCCAAAGGTCAGAGTGGAACGTCCTCCAGGAAGAAGCTGATATTTGCACATAGAAAGTTCCTGAAAGTCAGAAGAAAGATATTTGTAAAGTAATTTTGACTTTTTCTTCTGCTCCGGGATTGTTAGACTTTCAGCCTTGTAGTAAGATATCCCTCCACAACAGTGGTGTTTTCATTACTTCTGCCAGTGAGGATTTTTCACCTGTTTATTTCTCAGCAGGAAAACAGACAATATATAGAAATGATAGGCACCGAACCTCAATGAATGAATTATGGATTAGAGAAGAGCAACTTCCGGGAATTTCCCAGGAAATACTGCATTGATATTGATGTAAGAATACACATTGTAGTATTCAGATCTATGAGTTTGTACAATTTAGAGCTGATCTGCTGATCTGAATATGTTGGTATGCACTCTAAGTTAAATCTGAGTTCAGGCGAGAATCTGTGGATGAGGATTAAGTGGAGGTATATTATGGATATGATGGGGATTTAAAACACATACAGGTTCTTAGGACATATAATAATGGACAAAATGTCTATTTAAATTACAATTAATTTCATTCTGAGGCATTTTGCAGTTGTTTTGTGTCTATAAGGTCCTTTTTGATCTCTTTATAATAATTTCGTCTGTTTTGATACTTTCTTCATTTGGCCTCTCTGTGGTATCTCTCCTCCACCAAAACACAAGTTCTGGCCCATGCACCAGTTCAAGGATCCTTCAATGTGCACAACTGCAACTGAACTAAAACATTCAGCACAACTTAGATTAGTCTTACAGCTGCTATAATTCAAAAAAGCATGTTAACACCCAGATAAGGTACGAGGAGCCTTTGGAAAGGACAAGCTGCCAAACAGAGGTCTGTGAGGAGCAGGCAGTTCGGTTCATGTCGTCACCGTACAGTCGTGTTCTGATGTACTTCTGCTCCGGTGGAGGATCCTGTTCACGAGTGAAGGGAGTTAAACTATTGATTCCAACCTGTTCCCAGCAAATTGCCACGGGAACTCAGAGTTGCTGCTACACATTAAATCACTGAGGTAATATGACGGCACAATTAGAAAATCATCAATGAACCAGACTCAAGGTCAGAGACTGTGTGAATTTTATTTTACTTACTGTTGTCTTTGATAGTTTCAGAACAAACCTTGTCCACATGCAAACAAATAAATACAACCAATCTCACCATTATTAGTAAGTTTAATTTCACTTAAATGATTAAAAAACAGAGTGCTCAAGCTTGTAGGCACCATTATTGGCTTATTTAAATTCCTAAGAACAGTGCTGCAGTTAAACTCCCCCTCCTATCTTCTTATGACAAGCCCTGGATTTACACTTTATAATCATGATGAGAAAAATAACTTTTCAGTGAAGAGCTCGTTGTCCTTCTTGTTGACCTCTAAAGTCAATAATCATTTCTATTTACACTCAATGATTCCATACATCTGCAACTTGTACCTCGCTACATAAACACTACATAGTTCTTCTTAAAATATCTATTTTAAAACTTATAAGTTAGTTTAATATGGCAAAGTTCCATGTTCATACCCACTGGCCTTGTCAGTATTAAACCTGCAGTCATGCGAAGACATTTTAGATTCCGTGTGCGAGAGAACCGCCGTTGGTCTTAGCCTTCAACCCGAGAGTCGTGGTATCAGGTGCTCGGTGGATGAGCTGACCCGGCGGGGGGGCACAGCTGTCACTACAGTGGTGTTGAAGCCAGAAACCTTGTGACAGATGAGCAGCTGAGAGGCTGTGGCAGTTCTCAAGCGGCACAATGAAAGCCTCCGGGGGATTTATTGCATGATTATTATGGAGTTATGGTTGCAGCCGATTCGCCGGCCAAGCAATCAAGCAGTCAGGAAGGGCAGCGGCTGATGATGGATGAGGTGTTTGTCACCAGACGACTGTATCGTCAGGGGTTGTGGCAGCTGACGGATGGTAGACAGCGCTTGTTGATGCCAAACCACTTTCAGTGTTTGCAAAGGAGAAAGGAGCCATGTGTTGGGAGCAGGACGGGACAAAAGACAAAGGACACTTGACGTTAAACGTATGTCCCTTATTCCCAACTGTACTGTTTATCCTTTGAGGGTCACAAGGGGAGCTGGAGTCAATCCCAGCTGACATTAGACAAAAGGCAGAGTAAACCAGCATATTGCTTCATGTTCACATCTGTAATTAACCTGTCGGCATTGGGCTGTGGGAGGAAGCAGGAGACCAACCACCGCACCACAAACATTCCCACTTGAGAATTTTGTTTTGGAGGTGGGTGAAGGTGAAGCGGAATGAAGGACCAAACAACCGGTCCGATTTACAAGGCCTCACAAATTCTGCAGTAAAAGTAAATCCTCATCTCAACTGTGCAAACATCAAAAAGCAGGAACATGGTCACAATAACATTTGGCCAGATTCTCAACCAGATGTTTTCCTCCAGGCTGTGTGATAAAATGACAGCAGGTGTCAGATATGGGGACTTCAACAGCCACGGTAAATATTTTAGGATTATTTTAATTACAGCCTGGAGTCAGGCGTCTGACAGTATGTTCGATACCACCTGATGGATGATGACATGGAGAGGGATGTTCAGGTTTACTCGACTCATTAGAGGAAATCTTTTAACACAAGATATTCACTGTGGAGAAGATTCAGCTGCAGCTTCTCTCTTCGCCGAGCGTCGCTGGCCACAGTTAAAATGACAAACGTGCTGGAAGTGGTTTGTCTCATTGGCTGCAATCACTTAACTTAATGATCGGCCTTAATTGAACTCCTCAGAGAGGGTGTGTGTGTGTGCGTGTGTGTGTGTGTGCTCTCTACACTTTTAATGAATGCTACAAAAATTGTCTTTGGCTCGTTAGCATTACAAATTAAAATGCCAGAAAACAATAGATTATGTTATTGTGGCCTGAATCTAGATGTTTTTCCATCAGTTTCTTTTTTTGTTGAAAAACGACAAAATGTGGCCTCTGGTTGTATTTTCGTGTGTTTGAGGATTTTAAATACTTCTAATTACATTCCACTTATTGTGTGAAGAAATTGGGAACTTTTAACAACTGAAACATTGGGGTTGACGACAAAAGTAATATGGAGTGTGTCTGTTTATACTGTATGTGTGTATTTATGCAAGTAGGCTATCTCTGAGTTGAAATGCTGTTTACAGCCGGAGTTAATGGAAGTTTCAGTTTTTTATTGAAATTGAGTTTTCTGGCCAATTCTTACTACTGAGGAAATTAAAAAAAATCCAGTGTCTCAGGATCAGATGCATTTTTAGGATATTCATAGACTACATACTGGCATAAATAAAGCGTTGCTGAAAAGTAACATAATAGAGCAGAAATCTTCCATTATGAGAAACCAGATGATTAATTATTCTTTATTTTGAAGAGGGTTAAACAGTCACTCCAGGTTCTTCTGCTTGGTTTTATACTTTGATTTCATTCTCCTCTTATCCTCTCCAGTTATTTCCTCAGGCTTAAGTGTTTTACACATACACAGTGAACCCTGATGGCAGCAGCAGGTTTTCCACTCTGTGTTTGTGGTGAACACGTGTTCGATGTCAGACAGTGATAGACGGCAGCGGGACTCTCATTTCCTGCGACCGCTGACTTTGTCTCACGAGTCGACTTCAGCAGCTTTAACAGATTTCATCTGCTTCAAGAAACCATCGTCTCTGGTTGGATTCGTTTTTTATGTTTGCAGCAGCCTCATTAAATACAGAGGAACCATATTGATATGCACTTGATGGCTGTGTATGACGTTGTGCTGATGAGAGCATGTCCTAGATCAGCTCCTCATTGGTTTGTGGAAGGCATGGAGATGTTTTATTGCTGTAATATTTCAGTTCCACTATAGCATTATTATACAGAAATGTGTGAGCTCAGGCTGTTATTTCATGGTAACATACAGTGCATATAGTTTATATACGTGATATATTATGTCCAGATTCGGGTTGATTAATGTAAATATAGGGAATCATTGATGTCACGTGACATCACAAGGGAGCAGAGTTTTCTCCCTTTACATCAGATTTCTGGCTTTTTAACTACAATATACAAAAAACCTTGAGGAAAGGAAACTGAAAAAGAATCAAACGTGGCCTTTAATAAATATAACCTGAAAGAACAATGTAACTTTAGCATCATGACCCCCGACCTTGGGTTAGATCAAGAGATGCTAACCTTCATTTAAACCAAATAAAGCTTCCTTTAGCACCTTGGTTTTTGAGAGGTTGCATCTGTGAGGCAATAATTGTACACTCGCAACTTTAAGTAGCGACCTTTAACGTCTAACATGAGCCATGAGCCAGTGAGAGGGACTGATGAGGTTTGGCCACCGGACTGAGAGGCTGAGGGAGGGAGGGACGAAGATGTGATAACAGCACAGCGGAAGAGAAAGAGAGAGAGGGAGCAGAGAAAGAAAGAGAGAGGGACACATTCATATACTTACTGTGTGAATCCTTGAGATACACACAGAGATAAATTACTGTTCCATATTAACAGATAAGAAACAGTCAGGACAAACTTCAGCAGGTGTATTTTTTCAGTCCCCCTCGATAAAATGTATTTTTGAAGTGATGCATGCCGACCAATGCCAGAGATAGTCCCCGTGAATGTGCCAGCCAGCTGAGCTATGAAGATGGAAGATAGCTTAATAATAAACGGCTCCTCTGCAGCTAACACTCCCTGAACCAGTGGAAGTGAAGCACTTTGTGTTTGCTTCAGGAAGCTTTAACAAGAGGGAACAGCCTCTGGCAGGCACTTTAACTATTCAAAAAAATGCAGATGAATTTGTTCAATTCTCTGCATCTTGGTTTTCAGAGTATTATCTTTTGATATCTACTTAAAAACAGCATATACTCATATAAGGGAATATTGTGCATTGTGTATAAGATTTGAAATTTTAAGCAGAATTTCTATCTCCTTCTTCACTTTGCTTCCCCCCCCCCCCCCACCCCACTCTGCTTTATGACCAGTGACGTGGACATAAACGCAGATCGTGGTTATCCTCGACATTGTCCTCTAACTTGATGCATGAGGCGAACACATGAGGCAGACATGAAATCGAGTTAGCGCTGCTGTGTGATAGATTCGATGAACCCTGACATCACTCCTCAGCCCTGAGACACTGTCACGACTCCACTGCAGTCGTTACTCGGAGCGTGGGGGGGGGGGGGGGGGGGGGGGGTTCTGCAGCAGCTCCAGATGTCAGCACCTGTCCTCGCTTCAGCTTCCTGGGCAGTCACTGCTTTTAGATTCGAGCTTTTCCGAAGAAAATTATTGTTTTTCACTGTAAGCAAAGTACACTTCGGTGAAAGCTACATTTTACGAGGTTTCCCTTCTCGATAATAGCCAACGAGTTAAGTTTATCTCAAAGAGGATGCAACCGAGCGAAATTATACACACACACACAAACTGTTTAAATTCATGCAAAATGAAAACCAGCTCAACCAAAACTACTGATTTCATTATGTGATAAGATAAAGACTTCCATAACAAAGATAATCAAAAGAACAAGCTCAGAAAAACTGTGAACATTACCAGTGGTTGGAGGAACTGTAAAGATTCTTATCTTCAATCACTGTGCTGTAAAAATGCTCTTATAACAAAGTACGCATAAAGCAAAAGTATTAAAAGACCTGTGATCAATTATATACGATATTATTAGATTCACAGTATTTAGGAATTAAAATGCAATGAAACAAGAAGCACATCATTTCCCTCAGGACTGAAGAGATGTTGCATTGCATCTGGTTCTTCATGTCATCCCAACATTTTTAGTCAAACAGAGAAATCTAATGAATGACTTCTGCTAAAAAGGTCCAATCAGAAGAATGTCTCTTGATGAGGAGATCCAATAAGGATCCAGCTCATCACCGAGCTCCTCATCTGCTTCCTGCTCACAAAAAAGGTCCAAAATGGTCTTGTGAGAAAAACACTATGTCAAGTAGTAGCATGTGTGTGTTCAACTTTGGAATTTGCATCCCAACACACACACTGAAATATTATCAATGTTGTGACCCTACACAAAATATAAACTTTTAAAATGTGGCCTTTTTCTAAAACGGGACATTTCCCCTTTAACACAATACACACCTTGCTTCGTCAAACACGTGCAGGACAGAGACGGTGAAAAACAGCTCTCTCCCTCGGTGGCCTAATAACCACAAGCTACAGTGAAGAGTCTGACCTTCACTGTCAGGTCAATTCAAAACCTGAGAAAGACCGAGGGAAGGAGACAAAGTGGTGGAAAGGAGGAAATTTACAAGTGAACAAGGTGACAGTGAAAAAACATTTCGGTAAAAGGTCACATCATTTAAATCATTACCTCCTGAAGGCAGAGGGAAGACGTGTTCATCTACCTGCACTGAATAGATGCATGTGTTCCCTCTAACTGTGTGTGTGTGTGTGTGTGTGTGTGTGTGTGTGTGTGTGTGTCTGCTCCAGTATCTGACACCCTTAGACAGCCAGTAGCATGGCTCAGTGAGAGAGATGGCGTGATCACTGGAGTGTGGTCTGTCTTATCCTGACACACACACACACACACACACACAGACACACACTGAGGTCTACCAAGATAATAAATGTCTCCGGTACTGGTGTTACAACATTAAATTGGAAGTTGTGTGTATAGAATAGAGAATATCCTTTGTACGTTTGAAGGACTTCACACAAGTTAGATTTCAAACTACCAGTAGATGTGAGCAGGTGTTAGCGGATGTTAGGGACAGCACTTCAGTTGTGTAGCCTTTTAATCACCTGACACCATTATCTAAGGCGGGCCCAACACAGGTTGATCAGACCTGGGTGCGTATCCCCAGCATCTTAGGGCCCAGTTGGGATCTGTCCTCCTGATCCAGAGCCAGGTGCTGCAGTGTTCTGCAGTGTGTGTGGTGTTTCTTTGATGGTCTGGCACTGGGCTTGTCCGTGGATTCCCAGCTGGGAAACCCCTGCAGCCAACCTCCACTGGGCAAACTCCTGCTCTCCAACCACCTTGCTCTGCCTAAAATGCCATGTCTGCCTTTTCCTCTTCTTCACTTTATCAACAACATCCTGCAGGGTTCTGACATTTCTAACAAGTGGCAAAGCTCAGTGTGTTGGACCAGAGTGTCGGGTCTGGTCTGGTCTTAGGGTGGTTGTGACAATATGCGATGGGACAGTAAGCCGCTGGCCCACGTCCACCAGCAATTCCCTATAAGCTAAGCAAGGGTAAAACATTATCGTATTTTTAAGCTTGTAAATCCCCCAAAACTTTAAAAAGAGGTGGAATAGGTGATATTTTTATTGGCAAACGAACAATAGAGCAAGCCAAGCAGGCAGAGAAGTTATTTAGCTGCTGTGCATCTTCCACTTAATTTGATTGCATGAGTTGAATTGTGTTCCATGAACTCACCCTGTGAAAGTCTCATTAAATAGAAAGACAGGGTGAGAGTGTGAGCCTTTAAATACAGTACACACACCAATGCAAGACTCGATAATATGAAGCATTATAAAGAATGACTCTGATATGAGTACAGGAAGTGGTAGCATTGCAAGGTCAGCATTATCAGGTTGTAAGTTGTGATCAGAATTTCTGTTTCTTTCCATCTTCACGATTTTTTATTCAAGTGTCTGAAAAGCCCTGAAAGAATTTCTTCCTTTAGGTCTTAGGTGTCCACGTGAACGGACACACACACGCACACACACACACACACACAACTTTTGGTCTTTCTGACGCCTAAAATCAAGTAGTTAACAGAGTCCTCTCAGACGGTCATCAGCTGATGAACTATGGAGCCTGAAAGATGTTTCCAACTTGTAGGTTTACGAGGATAAGAAATCCTATTAAGAATATATAAATATGAGTATCTGTTGCCGCTTGAGCAAAGCATCTGGTGGTATCTGTTTTGCTGTGTATTATTTTCTATTGAGAGTATGGGGTGTGAGAGAAGCCTACTTTAGTCTGAAGTCCATCGGTTAAAACACTTTGAATTCAGTGTAAAGCACAGATAGTTGTTGATTGAGTTGTGTTGCCAGTTTTAACAACACATGTATTCGAGCTCATTGTCACCGAGTCAAGTCTTTAAGAGTTCTTGAAGATCTTGACCCAAAATAAAACTCTGACAAATGTTCATGTAAAAACCTAAAGATAATTATATTTTGTTTTATTTGATCTGCACAATTTCTTTCAATCATTTCTAGATTATAGATACAAACTTGGATAATCTCTTCTAACTCCTCTGTCTCTCCCTTCCTCCTTCCAACCACCTTCCCCCGTCTTCCATTCCTTCCCTTCAGATTCATATCCAACACAACATTCGAGGGACAGAGCGGCTTTATATCCAAAGAAAGTCACAGCCAGAACGTGGTCTCCGAGGCCCATCACTACATCTGGTCCCTCCAGCTGGACCCCCTAGGCCAGCCAACCTGGACCCGCCTGGGACGCTGGCGCAGGGGGAGAGTTCTGATGGACCAGGGGGCCTGGCCGAGCCACGCGGGCTCCGGGGTCGGAGGCGACTGGCGCCGATCTGCACGGCTGCACATGCGGGTGGTGACGCTGGTGGAGCACCCGTTTGTGTTCACCCGCGAGGTGGACGGGGACGGGCTGTGTCCCGCCGGCCAGCTGTGCCTCGACCCACTGAGCAATGAATCTGCAGTGTTGGAGGGGCTGTTCCACAACCTCGCAGGACCCAACGGGACCGTCCCCACCGAGCTGAAGAAGTGCTGTTACGGATACTGCGTTGACCTGCTGGAGAAGCTGGCGGAGGACATGGGCTTCAGCTTCGACCTCTACATCGTCGGCGATGGGAAGTATGGCGGGTTCAAGAACGGTCGCTGGACGGGACTGGTGGGCGACCTGCTGAGCGGCGCTGCCCAGCTGGCGGTGACTTCTTTCAGCATCAACTCAGCCAGAAGCCAAGTCATCGACTTCACCTCGCCCTTCTTCTCCACCAGCCTGGGAATTCTGGTCAGTGCTGCTCTTTACTTCCTGTCTCGCTTCTTCTTCTCCTCCTCATTAGATGCAGATTCTTCTCCACTTGTTATTTCCCTCTTCTGTTCCTCTTTGGCCCGATCCGTTCTCAGTTCTCCGTCACTGACCTCAGCTCTTTCCGCTTGGTTTGGTTGTGGTCAGTGTTAATACGTTGTTCATCACTGCAAACTCTGGATTTCTAACTGTTGACTGCACAGCTTTGTGATGTGACGCTACGGCTGCAATTATTATATCTCTTTCCACCGGTTGACAGGCGAAGCACTGCTGGTAACCACGCTCTCCTCTCCTCCTCTGATCACAGCTTGATTTACAGTAGATGTCTTCTCTACTATCTGTTTCCATTTTAACCATATTTTCCCTCTTAATGAACAAATATGTCAAAAACAGCCTTTATATACAAGTACTCTCACTCTTTATATATATATTTTTTTTCTGTTGTTTTTATATATATATATATTATTGTACTATCCACTCCAGCAGAACAAGAACACTTTCCTACTGGATACTGACACAATCACATCATTGTATGTATGTCAGTGATGTTTTTAAGTGTATAAGCTACTGGATGATCTAAATTTAATAAAGTATCCATCTATCATCCATCTTTCTATCCATCTTTAACCCTACACTATGTTATTACTGTTTGTAGCAGGTAAGGTTTTCACTCCTTTGCCCCCCCCCCGCCCAGGTTCGCACTCGTGACACAGCCGCACCCATCGGGGCCTTCATGTGGCCCCTCCACTGGTCCATGTGGCTCGGCATCTTCGTCTCCCTCCACGTCACCGCCGTCTTCCTCACCCTGTACGAGTGGCACAGCCCGTTCGGCCTGACGCCGCGAGGACGCAACCGCCACCGGGTGTTCTCCTTCTCCTCGGCGCTCAACGTGTGCTACGCTATCCTGTTCGGGCGAACCGTGGCCATCAAGACGCCCAAGTGCTGGACGGGCCGGCTGCTGATGAACCTCTGGGCCATCTTCTGTCTGTTCTGTCTGTCCACGTACACCGCCAACCTGGCTGCTGTCATGGTCGGGGAGAAGACCTACGAACAACTGTCAGGGATTCACGACCCAAAGGTACAAAAGTCAGAAAGGTGCAAGATTAAAAGGCCTTAAAAAAACTTCTCAATTCCCTTATTTTTTAAGAACTGCAGTTTTGATTATTTTATATCAAAGTTTTCATAGATATGGAAGAAATTTACTCCAGAGTACAGACAAAAGGCGCTGTTCATATCCATATACGTATCTAATGTTGAGCATTAATGAGCCTTTATACCTCCGTGCTCTTCTCACTGTGTGGGATTCATCAGACAGAAAATATATCCTTTAATTAAACCGCCCCTGTAAGGGCAAGTGGGGTAAGGTAATTAATTATTTTCTCCCACTCACCGACTCTCTGAATCACAAGAGTGCAGGGATATTGAGAGTTGGGTGAAAGGAAAGAAATTAGTCTCCAGTCTATCGGGAATCTAACACCGACTGAAAATACGAGGAACCGGCCAGAACAGTAGAAGAAGTCGAGCCATTGATCAATATTAAATGCTTGTCCAGAGCGTTTTAGAAGAAGCACCTCACTTTCTCTCTTCTTTCCTGCAGTTGCACCATCCCTCTCAGGGATTCCGATTCGCCACGGTGAGGGAAAGCAGCGCGGAGGACTACCTCAAGAAAAGTTTCCCCGAGATGCACGAGTACATGAGGAGATACAATGTCCCGGCCACGCCAGGCGGCATCCATCAGCTCAAGTAAGATGACAGTTTATATATACACCGATACGCTAAACTCGTCTAAGCTGATTTTCTCATTAATTGTGCGATTGGCAAGCTGCAGTCTAATTTGTTTCGCCAGAGTCGCGTAATGAACCAAAACTTTTCTGACAGTTTTCATAATAACATAAAGTGTCTTGTTCCGTTGCTTCATGGTAAAGCTGTGAGCATCGATTTGCTCAGCACCCACTGGCCGCCGCCACAGATAGAATCAGACTCTGTGGGAATCTGTGAAACAGTTTTCTCTCGCTGTCACCTTTCCCCTAAAAACCATCTTCTCTCTGGTTGCACAAATGATCTCTCGTCATTTTGAGATCTTTCATTTTTGTTTTAAGTTGCACATAGTGAAAATTAGGTTGGCAAAAAAAATGCATCCTCTCTGCTGCAACTCTGCCTGTTCCCATTCAGATCTCAGCCTCCTCCTTCCTCTGCCATGGCTGTCATCCTCCCTAAGCTGCTTCAACATTCAACTGGCATCCCCCCTTTGGAGCCCAAGCAAGTGCATAGTGAGAGCAGGCAGCTGGAATGCTGGTCTAGGCTGGTTAGGACACAATTTGAATGGATCAAACAGGGTTTTGTTACTGAGCTTGTAAAATTGCTGATTAGAGGAGAAGTGTCATCTTTGGGAAATTACCATAAGAGAACAAGACATCAAACAAGTGGAGCCCCGCGCCACTTTGAGTACTCTGCACTTCACTCCCCAGAGGGACCCGGCTTTATTTATCACTTACTTTATCATACAGAGAACCACATGTAGCATGTGAATCAGACTCAAATCAATTCATAGTTTTATATGAGCTCAAATCCTTATTCTGGTAAATATTTACCTTCTCCTAGGAGATAATGTTTCAACTGGGTTTGTTAGTTAGCAGGACTACGCCCAAATTACTGGATGGATCACCACAAACCTTTGTATGTGGAGGTATCTGCTCACTCTACGCACTTCTAGTTGACTTCTATAGTTTTGACTGCAACATGGGACAAATGTTTTATTAGACATGTTAGATTTCAAATGTTATACTTGTTTTAACTAGTTTTAACACTTAACCAAGATGGGGTTTCATTCAATCAATTATATTCTAAAGCCTTATTATAAATGAGGTAATCTCACTGAGTTCAAAAACATCATGGATTTGAAGTTAAAAAGTTCACGACAGCAATTAATACCAGCTACAACTAACTAACTTCAACTGCTGGATAATTAGAGCATTTGGAGAAAGAGTGCTGACTGGTGCATCATCAGGATTCAGTCAACTCTCTTCTAGTGTTTTGTCTTTCGCATTAAAGTGGAGTAGGAGATATTGGAGGAAGCTCCGCTCTTATATTCCATCGTAGAGTTTCTCACACCACAGCTCAGTCTTGAACACAAAGCTAAATTTACTATGGAGCGTTTTCAACCCGGCTTCATACGGGTCTCACTTCATGATGAAGACTTCCCCCCGATCAACTCCAAAGGATTTATAGAGTAATGGAGCTGCTGCGTCCTGCATCGCTTGGTATAAAGTACGGCAGCGCTACAGAATCGTGTCCCTGTCATATTTGGCATTTTCAATTCATGCAGTCGGGATGCTGATACACACATTCACTGATTTGTCAAGCATTGCAGCAGGAAGATGATGCAGAAAGCTAAGCGTTTTTAATCACATTCGTAAATCGGTTGATGTCAGGGTACCGGTGCAGATCATAAAATACCAAAACACAGTCAGGTCGATACTCGGTGGAAAGACCAAGGTCAGAAGCTGCTCGCTCCTTCGAGCTGTGATAACGAGCATCGAGCTCGTGGGTAGAAGATAAAGACTTAAAATACGTCCTTGATAACAAACTAAATATGCAAGAGTATATCGTGAAATAAGATTCTTTGTAGCCTTTCAGGCAGTCAGGACATTTTTTGTTGTTGGTTAGTGATCCTTGCAGCGTTGTGAATTAATATCTCACCTCTGAACACAGGCTCCGCTGTGAAGGGAGAGAAGACTATGAATAAATTGGCCAAAAAACTGTCAGGAATTTAAATGACATACGAGAAGATCAGGAGGAAAACGAGAGACTGAGAAACATGAGGTTCAGACGAGGAGAAATATTGAGAAGAGAAATTCACTGAATCATTTGCATCTAATTTTCCTGTTATTGTTGCAAAGTGCCCGTCTGAAAGTGTCCTGTAAAATGGCCCACTGCCGCAGAGCACAACAATTCATCCAACGCTTTCAGTTTCCCTTATGTTGAGTCGAGTCGTCTTCAATACGTGATGATGAAGAGAAAAGCATAAAATCAAACAAACACAGAAACGAGTGATGTGAGGACAGAAGCAAAGGAAACGTTAGGAGAAGCAGCCCAGGAGGGAAAGAGAGGCAGTAAGCACAGGTTCTTTTAAGTTTAAGTCTCGGGGGTGTTAAAGGTTAATTTTTCATGTGAGCTTGAGAGGGGTTGTTTGAAACTGTGTGCGTGTCTCTGTGGCTCATTCCCGGAAGGTACGATTTGTGTTAGCGCTGTGGTTATATTTGTCACAGCGATGTGTGACGTGGGATCTGATTTTCATTTCATTTACAAGGTCGCTCAGGTCAAAGCCTCTTTTTCATCATTACAATAGTTTGAAGACAACATAAAAGACCCTCTATTTACCTGAAAAGTTGTTTTTTGTAAATAGCAGGACATCAGATTATGCAACTAAATCTCCAGCGTTAGTTTGGATCTGGATTGCATGTGGTGGAGTGTGTGTCTTTGTGTTGCACTCGCACTGCACTGTGATTGTGTCTTGTTCCAGGGCCGACCCTCAGAGGCTGGACGCGTTCATCATGGACAAAGCTCTGCTGGACTACGAGGTGTCCATCGACGCAGAGTGCAAGACACTGACAGTTGGAAAACCCTTTGCCATCGAAGGTAACGCCTGAGAGCTTCTCATCATTTACTCATTTATGATCCATAATGATATTCAATATGTATCTTGCTGATGAATAGGGTATCGGTAACCATAGGGCCTATCGACTATTGATGACGAATGAGCCTTTGGCTGGAAACCGCAGATATCAGGGCCAAGACTCCAGCTTCCATTGGCTGTACATGGTTTAAAGTCAGACTAGTTTCTTTATCAAGCATTAGGGTGAAACTCTACATGTTTATTTAAATAAAGCTGAAACTATAGTCTGATTTCTGGCATTGCAAATATGTTTTAGTCCTGATTCGAAGAAGTCTTTTTGCAGAACAACTTACCGTGAGCGTTTTTAACAATATCACTCACTCAACATTTGCAGGTCAGTTAATCTTCTGCTTTCTTTCAAAAGCCGACAGGTCTCCCCTGCCGACTGTTAAATGTCTGATCCATTTAGCGAGCATCCTCTTCTTCTCCCTGTGAAAACGTTCCCCGTGGTGGAAGCTTCCATTACAGGCCACCACAGTCCCAGATTCCTGCATTGTTGTTAATTACTTAATGCACCTCTTAAGCCTGCAGGATGCAATTCAAATCAATCCGTGCGCTTCCTTCCAAGGCCAGTTACTTCTGTAATTGGCCATTGCGGAGTCTGTCACACTTTCTGGGCATGCTGCGAAACTCCCTGATACACTGACACTTTTTTTCAAACAGCTTCTTTTGGCAGGAATCGCCTTTCTTGTGCACAGCAGTAAACCAGCTGCAGTGCATGTTGTAACAGAGGAATCGCTGCTGAAGAGTCTTTACTGTTTGGTTTTGTGTGTCCACCGGCAGGCTACGGCATTGGCCTCCCGCAGAACTCCCCCCTCACCTCCAACTTCTCGGAGCTTGTGAGTCAGTACAAGTCAGACGGCTTCATGGACACACTGCATGACAAATGGTACAAGGTTGTGCCCTGCGGGAAGCGCAGCTTTGCTGTGACCGAGGTAGGAGCAGCACCACACGCTACACACGTCACAGGCTAATGTATTCTTTCTGTTGATGGAGACACTGCAGAGGGTGTCGAGGTTTTGACAACATCTTGTTTTTTCCATTATCGCCCTTGAATGTGATTCAACTATAAAAGTAACAAGTGGAGCCTTTCAAAAAATGAGATTTGTCACCAATTAGTAGAAAGATTGCACTTCTGGTTTCTTCAAATGTTTCATAATAGAATAGAAGAAGCTTTCATGTCCAAGCTATCTTCAATGATGGAGGTCTATTGTGCAAAGCCCTTCAAACACCAAGGACTCGTCGTTTTTCTGGCTCTACTTTCCGCCTGCACAACCCTCTATGTACAGTAATTGCTCCCTACTAATTCAAGGCCTGGCCCCTGACCCCCCCCCCCCCCCCCCAGCTTCTAACCAAGCTGTGTCCTCGTCACATCCGTCCTAAGCACTCCGGGCCCCGTGGTCCAAGCTGTACTGCTGCTACAAAGCACTCAGCTCTCCGAGCAGCCCGGCCATCTCTCCACCCAGCTGTGACTTTGAAATCCCCAAAAGTGTCTCTGAGCTCAGCGCAGAAAGCTAACTCTCCACTTTCAAACGCGAGTTGAGAAGTAAATTCGCGTCCCCTCCTCTGGCCCGTGCTCTTCCCGTGGTTTTACTTTTACTCCCTCTATTATTTATTTTCTTAGCTACGGTGTGACAGGCAATATAACCCCCATCTAATTAGGAAGCACTCATGGTGTGTGCCGCTGAATGGCAGCGTCGTCCAAGTACCCGGCACATAAATGTAAATCACCAACTTATGAGGCTCATAAGAGCAACAGAAGTGCTTCATCGCAGGTCCACAGTTTGAAGTGAATCATTTTTCCATTGTGTAACCAGACGAGCTTGTAGATGCAGTCCCACAGCTGCAGACGTTTAAACGGCTCCAGGTACATTTCATTTTGCAGCATCGTGACAGTAGCGATGGCAGAGAAAGCTGCTCACCAGGTATATTGCTTCATGTATTGTGTAGTTTTACTCTCCATCAAGATGACTGCCTTGCAGAAATCACAGTATGACGTCTGTGCTTACTCTTATTTCTCATGTGACAGATACTAGGAGTCGATTGAATGTGCATCATAATATAAATTTAAATTGGTCCTAACACCTATCCGTTTTTTTTTTCCTCTCTTGAGAGACTGTAGCTGCTCCTCTTGTGCTCAAACTGTGCACTTGCCCTCAGATATTGTGTTGCTTTGATAGATTTCCTGTGCTCCAGCTCTAATCCTTGCACTTCTTCCATGAACCTACTGTATGTACGTGAAGTAGGGATGATAAGCTCAATAACGATGTATCAAAGCGGTGTTGACATTCCGAAGCTATTTAGTTACTCCAAATTTGTGCAAGCAACAAAACACAAATCAGAGCAAATCTACGCACAAGCACAACACTATTTGAGTGTAAGCGCAGGGTTTCGAGTGCAAGCAAAACTAAATCTGAAGGTGAAATCAATCAAGTCCTGCTCTCATCCTAAAGATCCGGGCTCTTGAATAGAAATGGAAGAGGAACCCACACACACACACACTTCCTTGTCACATAGAAAGTCCAACAAAAGTGTTGCACATGTAGTCGAATACTTGGTAAAACGAGCTGTCAGAATGAACACTGGTGGACATGACCGGGAAATTCATGTGATAAAAGCAGGATATGAGTTACTGACAAGGTTGGCTCGCTTTAGTCCTGCTCAGCATTTTTTTCCTTTTGGGCGATCTGTTATTCCGATGACTGACTGCTACACCGGCAGCAGCAGCAGCCGATCCTGAAAAGATGAGGAAGAAAAGAAAAGAAAAAATGTGATGGATTGGTTTCAGCGAGGCAGCCAACCTCTGCTGGCACAGAGCCAGCTCTCTGTCACCCCTCAGAGGAGTTGATCCCATTCAGAATAATACAATCAATACCAATAAATCACATTTTATCCAATTAGCCGTCATTAAAAGAGCCAAACGTGACATCACTGTGATCAGAGGTGTGTTGTGGGATTTATTCAAGAATTCACTGCAGATTTCCCTCAATTAACCAATTAACTAAAGAGATGGGGAGTGTGTGTGTGTTGCAAAAATGAAATTAAACAACTGTAATGTAATTTATTTCCTATCTCAATACAGTTTGTGTTCTCCAGCGATCACATGCTACTAACATCTGCACAACTTCCCACGAATCATCAGCTACCACTCTGCGAAATGTCATTACCGCCCGAGCTCGCCAACGCCACAATGCTGCCATGACGTCTGGAATCCATCATGTATTCCATCCCGACACGACTTTATAATGCAATCGCTGCAGCGGCCGCCGTCGTGACACCGACTCTGCAGTAAGAAAGAGTGAGAGACTCTGTGCGTCTGCAGTAACAAGCAGCAAGCGGTCGGTTATGAAAAGTGTGATATTACACTCGGAGATGACTCCACCTGTAGACTGATAAACAGGTTTCTGTGAGTGGTGCATTCAGAACAGAAGGACAGAATCATAATATCAGAGAGAAGTGTGATATCCCAGAGGACAAGGCTGCGGGGGGGGGGGGTCTTTCTTCGAAGCCGGATTTGAGAAGGAGACGGAACATATTGTTGAAATGTCAGCAATTTAAGGGGAAACTTTTGATTTATACGTCCGAGAAACGTGTCTCATAACTTAGATTTAGAATTTTTGAATTCACATATGGACAAACTAGTCGTCCAATGCCTTGTCCGAATCAGTGCTATACATATTAATTGGACGTAACTCTACTTTAATGCGTTTTTCAAGCTAATTGCCACTGTGTATTATTTGTTCTACGGTCAGTTTCTATAAGACACTGTAAGTATTGGAGACAGGTAATTATACTTTATCACAGTTTGCCTTGTTAGATCTATAGGGAGAGGAGATGGAAATGAGCAAATCCAGCTAATCTCGTAAACAAAAACCAATTTTTCAGAATCCAAAGTCTCATCATCCATTTCAAGAGAAAGACTTTACAGCCTCAGTTTTAAAAAACACCACAACACCTTACATTGGTAATTCGGTGCAGCTTTTCCTCTGACGGAAACGGTTTTCAAAATATAATTGTTATTTTTATAAACAATGTCTGTGACTGTGGTGAACGTGCCACTAGGTTCACACATCATGGCAAAAAATTATAATAATACAATAACAGTAGTGTTATCATCCCTGTTTGCTCTGGAAGTCATTCTGCAGACAGGAACTTAAAGCTCCTGCCATGGGAAACATCTGCTTCTGGAAGATAAGGCTGCGGCCCAGTATTGTTCTCTATTATTTTTATTACAGTACAAACACAAATAAGACTCCTGCACATTTCAGCGTCATTGCCATCGTGGATCCATTGAGCTTGAACTGCTGTGTTGTGTGCGAGTATGTTCTACAGGAAAATACACAAACCATGGGGTGAAAATTTGTCTTTAAACTTATGAAAATGTGACATTTGTCCTTATAAATTATGAATATTGACTGACATGACGTTTCTTTATCTCTAGAGAATTTTTGGCCACATCGTCCAGCCCCAGTTTGATGACAATTTAAAACTAATAATCAAGTTTATCAGTTTTCCAGTGTTACTTTCTTTTGTCTGGTTACGTCCCTGCTTTACCAGTAAACAGTTCTACTCCCCCATTAAAGACAATGGGTCGAAATCTGAAAACTCTCGTGTCTCTCTCCCTCCAGACGCTGCAGATGGGCATCAAGCATTTCTCCGGTCTGTTTGTGATGCTGTGCGTGGGCGTGGCCTTGTCTCTGGTGACCACAGTGGCAGAACACATCGTGTTCAAGCTGGTGATCCCGAGGGTCAAGGAGCCGCGCTTCAAGTACTGGCTGCACACGAGCCAGGTAGGAACCCAAGTCACACCAGGGCCGAGCACAGAGGACTGATCACTGTTAAAGAACATAAAAGTGCTCCACTAAAAGTTAAAGTCCAAACTTCAAAATAAAAGCATCAGCAGCATCATGCACTGATTCAAAACTTATAGACACAAACATTATCTCTCTTTCTCACACACATACACAGTCTTTACATATCCTTATAATCAGAAAGAAACTGACAAAGTATTTACGCATTTATTCATTCTATTTACGCATTTACATGTAAGCTTTTGACAGCTACGTGTTGCTTGTTTTCCAGAGATTACACCGGGCCCTCAACACAGTCTTCACGGACGACAAACTACCGACTGTCACCAAACCAGAGAAGAGGTAATGTCACCGTCACGGGAAAAAACACCGCTTTGTGTGAATTTAATATCTCCGGGCCAAATAAGGCTGTCCTGGATAATTTCTAGGGTCTTATCAGCTTCTGTGAGAATTACCTGCGAAGACCATTTACAGCAAATGGTTTTACAGTTGGATTTGGCAGAGGAGGCCTCGACGAATCCAAGGAGCTGTGCGGATTCTGCTGAGAGAGCTAATCCCCCCCCCCCCCCAACCCCCAAAACAAAATGACTGCTAACTGCTTAATAAGCAGGGGGGCGTTAGAATCTGCCTTCCTGAATATGCAACAGGCGCGTTGCAGTTTCCCCTCGAACGCTAAGAAAACCAGTCTCATGTGAGATGTGACTCAATACTATCGATCACGCTCAGGTGAACATATGAAGAGACACTGAGAGCGTCTCGACACCAGGGAAATATCCTTAGACTAAAGTGAAGAACTGGAACCAGGTTTGAGTAAAACACGGCTATAGCTGTGTTCTGAGGATCTGGGATATTCCATGCAAACATTAAAGAATCAAACAGTTCAATTAATAAATTGTGGAGGAAAACTATATATATTCATTTTGAAGTGGGCCAGTAGGGGAAATATATATCAGACACAGCCCAAAGCCACTTCAAACCATGAGAGTTTAATAAGCCAGAGACTGGTTCAGTTTATACACTGGAATCAATCATATTTCAAATAAAAGGTGAAAACATGGTAAAAAATGTGCCAGACAGAAACAATAGAAGAGCTCAGACAATATTAAACTACAAACAAATACACAAACGTTGTGCATACCCTGTAAATATATTAATAAATATCCCATTGAGGTGAATAAACAGACAGTGCAAACTGGAAAACAGATTTTATGTTTGTCATGAAACTGAAACAGTGAAGCCACAGCAGCATAAACAACCTGAGCCGAACCATGAGGTGTCAGTGGTAATGAATGAGATATTAAACTCACCTCTGGGTTCAGACCAGGTGAAGGCCTCTGCACCAGTGGACTGAAGAATGGGGCCTACACAGGAAACTGGGTGTATCAGGTGTGTGTGGAAGACATGACCCCCCCCCCCCCCCCCCAACCACCACCACCACCATCAAAAGTGAAAATGTGTTGATCGCCCCCTAGAGCACAGGTCACAATTATCTATTCTCAAAGATTTAGTTCTTATGACACTGAGTTGTGTTTGAAGTTTTAATAAGCTCCATTGAGGAGTTATGTCTTCACCCTCATCTGACTTTGGTGCAGCTTGATTGAACTTGAGGATCCTATAAAAACATCACCGCAGCCACATCTGGGTTATTCTGCCTTGGTCTGTGTGCAGTGGGAGGAAGAGGAGAAGCTTCAGCCGTCAGCAGGAAACACCTCACCTCCTTTAAATCAGAAAAATTTAACTCCTTGACGGTTGATCAACTCATCTACAATGTGAAACAGATGCTCTACCTGAAATAACACTTAAAATACTTAGAAACTTTTATTCAGAACTACACTTTTCACAACTACGAATACACGAATCACATGTTAACCTGTAGCCTCCACTCACACTGCAAACTGACTCAGGCATTCACAGCAGGCCACCGGCCAAATGATCCGGCTAAGAAGTGACATCAATTAGCAGCCGGGTGTCGGATGAGAGGCTCCGTCTTGAATCAGAACCCGAGAAGAATGGTCGAATCAGCTGGAAGCTAATTATCAGTCGGGGGAAATAATCTCACGCTGATGTTCCGGAGTATTGTTCGGCACAGCGGGCGGGTGAGCCGGAGATTTGGTAAAATCAGGAAAAGCTTCTTTTTGGGGCAGTTTCTGTGACTTTTTCAAATGTTGCATGAGTTCAGATTAGTTACATAAACCCTCAGTGTCACTCCGACACCAATTCAGAGTGTGTCATCCCCCCCCCCCCCCCCCGGACTTTCATCAACACTCTGGAACTTGCTCTTTATCGAATGAGCATTTCAGAAGTGGGGGGACTAATTTCTTACAGAGAAGAGAGATCAAAACAACCCTCCACCTTTTGCTGAGCGGAAGATTTTATAACCCTCCATGAGAAATTGGTGCAGCGCTCTGCTTCACCAATATCCCTGCTTAGCAGCGCTCGCTCAGAGGGGACACACAGGTGGAGGAATCAAAGTGGGGATTAAGTAGACGTGATAATTATGGAGCTGAGGCCGTGTGAGGGACGCCGGTGGTAATGAGGATAGATGATCCACTCCTGCTTCATCATACTCAGTCAAAGCACGTCTGTGTCATGGCTGCACGTTGTTTGCCAGTCAGAACTTATCAGCATCATATTGTTCATGGTAAACAGACTGTGTTTGTTTAGTGTTTTTCCAGTGATGTTCACTCAAAAAGCTTCACAGTACAGTTTTTCCACTCACACATACAAACTGTTGGGGTTCAGTATCTTGCCCGAGGCCACTTCGACACAAGGGGGAGACTGGGATTGAACCTCTAACCATCTGGTTAGTGGGCTCACTCTACTCACCCACTTTACCTCCTGTGCTAGATCCATGGTCCTGCAGAAACCTGCTGTTTATTGCAAACTGTTTTTCAAATAGGACCAGATTTCCTCCTGCTTGGGGGGAAATACACCAGAGGTCCGTTGGGTTTCAGTGCTACTGCAGCCCTGTGTCCACCAGATATTAACAATGGAACCATATTTCATTTTTTAGTATGTAGACAAAATGTCTGCGATAGCCTGAAACACTCTGTTACTTAGTTAAGTATCAAACTCTGTGTTAAGGTGTTCACATCAGATAAGAGCTTCCGAATTATATATTTAACAATTTTTTAATATGAGAAGACTGAACTTTTACACAGGGTGATGAAGAGGTCAGTTAAGAAGCTGCACAAATCTGTAGCCCAGAGCTGCTGGAGACCTGAGGACACTTCAGCAGGGTTCCTATCTGTGTGCTGCACCTGTGTCCTGCTCTTTGAAGGACAGCCTCCCTATTCACACCGCTGCAGCCACATCCACGTCTTGTTTTGACTGTCACTGGCAACATCTGTACTGACAGATGGACTGGGACATAGCGGTCAGCGGTGACACTTTGCTAATTGAATTCTAAAAATGTGGCAAATAAGCTGCAATAAAGGTGTGTGTAGTTATTGCCAGTTCTGGGTAGCCTTGGATTCTGTATTTGGTTTGCATCTATCAAGTGTGGGTTTGCCGTTGGTCCCAAGGACGTGCATAACTGCATATGGAGCCAATCAATATTTATGAAAATGTAAATTAAGCCTTTGGAATATCCTAATGAGAGGAAACTGTCATCCCTGCAAATTGGAAGTCGGCCGGAGCAGCTTTATCTGGAAATGATGTGGAGGAATCGGAGAGGTGTGAATGTTGGAGGGATTTAGCCGAAGTGACAAACGTGAGCAGAGGTCACGCTCAGCAGAATTATTAACAGATAATGTAAATACATTTGTATAATAAGGCTGCCGTGATGCTGGCACAGCTGCCGCGTGTGTCAAAAGCTGAAAATATGATTTAAAGATTATTTTATGTTCTTGTTTTCTGCCTTGTTTGACTTGGTGATTGGAGATTTTCTGCTCATTTTTCTGCTCAATAATAATAAACCTTATCCATAAACAGCAAAGTAATAAATGCATAAAGTAAAAGATATAACATTATTTAAATGATCAGATATGAGGGTTACAAGAATATTATTCAATATAAATTGTATTATAAGGATAAAAAAAATAAAAATAAGTTCAGATCAAACATTTTTTAAGAGCAATATAAAGATTACATTAAGTTAGTCTGTCTCTCTGTAAATGTGCATACTGTGAATATTACATTTAATCAAAACCAACCAAAACACCTCATAATTTTGATATTTTACTATTGAATATAGAACATTGCAGTAATAACTTTATTCAGAATCAAACAAACATTTCTTAAATCCTGTCTCTCTCTTAACCTTGTTACCAGCCTCACGTAACAACCAATCACGTGTTGCAGATGCCACTTTCTTCTGTCCTTCTTCTTTTCACAGCGCTGTCTAAGTTTTTTTAATTAGTTTTCTTTTTATCTCACGGTCGAAGCCTTCAAATGAACTGACACATCTGCTCCCACCTCGAGTTGGTCTAACTCTAAAACTCGAGTGAAGTAGCTTAAAGTTTACATATTTTCCTTCCTGGTTCTCGGTGCTTCTGTGAAACCGGATTATGCAGAATAAATGATTTGAGGAGGCGGCAGGACAAACGCGGCACAATGGAGAGAGGATGTGAATCACTCGGCTCCTCCGTCGCTCGCTGGCGTGAGGAGAACGGTTTGTTTGGATCCTGAGCGTCGGCTGATGTGCGTTTAATCCTGAATAAGAACATGACATTCACGATGTTGTGTCACACTGACGCTCTCACCCCCTCAGCCCATGTTACTGCTGCTGGTGCTCATTAGCTTAAAGATGAAGGTGGGTGGGATCACGACTGGAGCTGGAGGAAACTAATTGGACACGAGTTTGATTTCCACCTGTAGGCCTCGACAGTCAAGGTCCTTTTTACCCGCTTGTGGAGGTTTATTCATTAAAACCCACAAAATCAAAAATCCTGTGTTTATTTGCATTATATTTCAACAATAGTTTTTCATTTACAGCAATACAGCTAAATGTCATGTTTGAGCCAATGACCATCAAATGAAGAAGACTTAGCTTTGCTGATATTAACAGAGGTGGAATCACAACAAAGCAATTGCAACACAAGTTGAGGACACAACATTAAAACTTGTCCTATTTTGACAGGATAAGGTCGTATTCTGGTTAAAACTAAAGTCTGCAGCGATGGACCAAGCATTACTTGAAAATACTGTTTATGGAATATACAAAAAATTGCAGAAAAATAACAGTCAGGACACACAAAGTAGTTATTTGTCATTTAATGGCACATTTAGCAGAACATTTGTACCGTTTCTTGGAGAATAATCATGATGGTTGCATCAATCAATCATTTCGACGTGAGCATTTTAACAATAACAACAGTTTAGGGAACTTTTTTCCCCCCTCACTTCTTGTTCATTGTTGGGTCCCGACTCAGTGCACTTTGTCAACATGCATAGAATATATAATACACTTCTCTGTGTGTGTCTTATTTCTAGGTGCAACGAGGGAAACAACCAGTCAGCGTCCTGGAATCCTGCAGAGTCGTCCCACTGCAACAGGCGACGGGTCCTCACACAAGAGATGCAGAATGACCTGGAACACCCTCCTCCACCGCCCCCATCACCCCTGCCTCACCATTCTCTTCCCCTCCTGGAGAAACACATGCCCATAGTGACCACATCTAACGGTCGCTCCGATCTGTTGGGCCGAGTGATGGGGCCCGGGCAGGGGGGCTCGGGCCAGGGGGTGGCACAGTGCCGGGGCCTGGGCACGGTGGACTGCGGCCCTGGCCTGAGTGCGGGCCGGAACCCTATGGTGCAGGAGCTGTCGGAACTGGAGGGTCAAATCCTCATCATCAAGCAGCAGCTGCAGTCAGCCATGAGGAGGAAGAGGGAGCTAGAACAATACCAGTCAGAAAACCAGCAAGCAAACCAGACTGCACCCAGTCCGGCCTCCACTCTCCAGTCCAACCAGTTTGTTCAGTATACCCAGTCCCACCAACAGACTAACCAACACACAAACACGCTCCCAGAGTTCTGAAGCTTTTGCCTCTGTATTTTTTTTCCCCAAGAGGAACCCGATTAGACACGGGACGAGATTCCAGAACCTCTTGCGGGTTAGTCGGACACTCGCCTGAGTTCTGGAGTAGGGACCTCCACAGATTCCTGGAGGTTAAATGTTCCCCGAGGCTCTGGGGTTCCCCTGAACGCTGGACTGAGATGTTCCCCAGGATCTGTATCTCCATTCAGACATGTCCTGACCTCTGGGATTTGTGTTTTAAAAAGACGAGAAGCACTGAACAAAGGTGAACCAGGGATCCCGAACCAAATCTGTTCTCACCAGCTCGTCGCTGAAGAGTTGTGCATCCCCATCCTCTTCTCTACATCCTCTCCTCCATTGTCTTCACCTTCTTTTCAGCCTTTTCCAGAACCCCCGCAGGTTTTTCCATTCCATCCCCCTCTCCACCTCCAACGTTTGTCCCTTTCATCCCGTCCCTCTAAGCTTTGTCTCTTCAAGGGCACAGATTTGCTTGCTGTGATGATACCTTGATCATAGATATGAAGACACTTTGGTATTTAAGCTTAATGGGCTAATTCACTTGAGTCCTACGTCGAGACTCATTGAGTGGGAAATGACCTGTGGTTGAACCCGGCCAGTTAAGTCTTACTGTCCCCGTGTCTTGCTTAAACCTTTTATCTTTCTGTGGTCAAGAGGCAAACCACTGGTGATTGGTTGACTTTACCATTGACGTGTAAGTGTCCCTGGCCTTTGACAATGAGGGCATTAACTTCTGATCTGTTCATTCAGGGTTGGTGGGGCTGTTGTTACAAAAATAGAAAAACAAAAGAAAGAGATATAAAGTTATGGCAAGACACCTCTGTATTCATCAAGCACCTCTGGTTGGCATCGTGTGGTGGTCTATACAAAACCTTATCTATGGGTCACTGTATAATGTTGTCCTGCACCTCACTCACGGACGCACCTCGAGTACTTTACAAACAAGCTGCACCTATAAGGCATCATTCAACCTGTCAGAGTTTGACCAGCAACATGTGATCTGGAGAAGTAACAAGGTACAAGTTGGTAGGAACAGGGAGCCACAGCTTTTCTAATCAGGGACCAAAGCAAAACAAAGCTTTTACTGTGATACCTGTGGTCTTTGGTCGAGCCAGTTCATTTCTGGTACAACCCGACTGTCAAATATAAGAGATCATATGTCTAATGTAAACACAGACCTCTCGTTGAACTCTGGCAGGTTATCTAACTATGAATAATTCACAACTGAAGTCACTGAAACTGTCCCTGTGTGCTGAGATCTGTTCTCTTGCATCATTTCTGTTTGGGTTTGGATGTGTTGAGTTATTAAAAAAATTACCTCTCTTCTTTGCACTTAATCGAATCGCAGCCTTTCTTCTTTGGTCAAAGATGAACATATATATATATATATATATAAGGTCAAATGTGGAGCCCGATTAATTCTGTTTTTAATTAGTACGCCTCCACAACTGGGGACAGGTAGGTACGCAGCGACTCTTTCTGTTCTGGCAATGAAAGGAAGTTAATGCAACTCCAATGAAGAGCAGAGGCTTGACGATTTCAACGCCTATCACCACTTTTTTTTTTTTAAGGATTAAAGCTATTTGCCTCCACTGATGGGTAATGAGCCCTTGTAAGTCAGACAAAGATGAGTCAGTGGAACCAGGGGGACGATGGCTGACGGCCAGGGCACAGCAATCACATTACACCGCGTGCTGGATCTATTTGCTGGATGTTTATTTTGTGGGGGGGGGGGGGGGGGGGGGGCATAGCTATTCACCTGCAGTTGGTCATTTCCTGTCATTGAAAACGATTCCATTACGTTTAAAAAAAAACAACACCCTGCAGCCGATCATAACCAGGACACCACCTGGAAACCTGGTTTTGGTCGTCGCACCGTTTTTCACCCGTGTTGCTCGAGGACAGCGATTTGGACAGGGAGGCCCACGGCATGGTCAAATACTACTGCAGCACACACACACACACACTCGCACACAAGCAACACCTATCCATTTAGCCAGTGTGTCTGCAAGCGCAGGCTGTCACAGCTGAAATGAATGCCTGACGGAGCAAAAGAGCAAGGGCCCCGGCTGAGCCGTCAGCTTCCATTGTGTCAGCGTGTGTGTCGAGTGCAAGTGTGCGTCCGTGCACCTTCGCTCGGCGGTGGCACAAACATCACCGGAGTCGATTCAGTCGTAACAGGATGCGTCAACAGAAAACCTAAATAAGAGCTTTGTGGTTTTGTTACGTATCTCCGCTCGTGTTTGATCTCTTGTCTGGGTTTAGTTTGTGTGTCTGGACTCGGGCATGGTGTGGAGAGCAGGGAGCCGCCTCACAGGATGTGACAGAGTGGATTCATACTCACACACAGAGACTCTTTGAAGGCCTTTTTCTCCTGAGTTGCTCTAAGATGCAAGAATCAGGTTTCTCAGTTGAATTTGCTCATAAAGTTGCACATCCACACCAGAGAGGAATCATCCGAAGTCTTTCATCGACTCTTGGTTATTTCAGTTTTTACAATACTAGCATTGCCTCTATATGATTCTTACCTGTTATCCTGCTTGTTGGTGAATTTCTGCCACATGATAAAAAGAAACACACGAGAACACGTTGTTGCTACTGACTATTTAATTCATGGACAAAACCAAGAAAAAAATATATGCAGCATTTCAAATGAAACGCTTTTCTTTTTGTTCTCAAAGGAAAACTTGATTATAATCACAATGATGACGCTGATGATGAAGATGTTGATGATGATAATGACCAGAATTCGAATCATGAATATTTATAAAACATCTTGACTTCTCTCTTCATGCTGGGCGTTATCTTCCAATAGGAAATGGAGTCACAACATTGCATCACAATCCACTGGTGGCTCAGGGAGGGGGGGGAGGAGGGGTGCCTCGAGGAGGAAAAGTGAAGCAGGAGTCATTAGCCTGGTTTCCATTAGGAGGGCTAGCCGCGCCTCAGTAAATCAGTTTCTGTCCCGTTTTTTTCTTTTCCACATATATTTTATTAGAACGTCTTCCATCGGGATTCAAATTAAATTGTACAGCCGCACCAGTGAATTTCCAGGTAGATCTGAAGAGGCTAGCCCCGCCACACATCTCTGTTGAGCACATTTCAATCGACATCACAGTGAATCAGGAAATCGGGGGTGAGACACACCCATCGAGAGAATTTACGCAGATGATATTTCCGTAGGTCGTCGGTGATAACGTGGCACAGCGGGCGCCAAACCCCATTTTCTGACTCAGAGGACGTCACTGACTCTTCCTCATCATTTCCTCCCGAAGGAGAGAGAGAGAGAGGGGATCATCCCCCAAAACACTTAAACTGATACCATAACATATCCAGGTTTACAGCAGGCAAACAGGTCCAAACGGATCATAATAGTCAAACAGATTAACAAAAATCTTTACAAAATGCGACCTGACACGGTCAAGTAATGTACAGAGAGAGATAATAAAAAGAAGGATTCTGTCTTTTTTTTTTTCTGTACAAAGGACAAACATCACAGAAACGACAACATCAACATTTTTTTTTTTTTTTTCCCATAGCAGATTTGTTCAGACTCAGGGGGACGGAGGTGGTGATCGACGACCTGGCAGGATGTGATGTAACACAGAGTGAGTCAGCTGACAGGAAGTGTGCAGGTTTAACACCGTCAGGGTAGGCTACAGCACTCGCTCATACAAAAATGTACAAAACACTGTCCTCTAACTACAAACCGCACCATGGAGGGAAAACACATCCCATGTTTCAAATGGTTTTAAACATCTGGAAAAAAAAAAAGAACAACTGTGCTTGAGTTTGTCTTGTGATATTTTTGGCTGCGCTCAGGGTGCCTCGGCGTGTTGAACTGGGCCGAAGCCCAACTAGATGAGAACCATTACAAACATGGTGTCTTCTATCCCCCAGGTGAATGAAACAGATATATCAGGAGTGTTCGTTTTTTAAATTTTTCTTCTCAAGCAATCGGCGCCACGTGGCATGCGTCCTCGTCATTGTGTCTGGAAGTGCTGTGGAGACGCAAACGTGACCCGGTGCTGCCCCCTTAGTCATGTGACCTCCGTCATCGACGCCGAGTGGTTCTGAGAACAGACGTGGGGAGGGGGAGAGGTGGAGAGGGGGAGACAAAAGGAAATGGAAGGAGACAGGAGAGGGAAAGGGAGTGGAGAGGAGAAGGTAGAGGAGATCACTGTGTGAGGTCACTGCATGTGCGTCCGTGTGTGGGAGGGAGGACAGCGTGGTCGTGCAAAATATCATGCCTGTATATTCATCTGGGCGTGTGTCATTGCTTTGTGTGGGAGGAGGAAAGGATAGAAAAGAGAATAGAAAGAAAGAATAGAAAGAAAGAAAGAATAGAAAGAAAGAATAGAAGGAAAGAACACACATGGTGAGCTAAATATTTGATTGATATTGAATCCCTCTCTTGAGTCAATTCATTCTCTCGGTAATTCTAAGAAATAACCAACTGAAGCAGAAAAAGTCAATTACAACAAATTACAGAACAAACCAAATTCTGTTAGACTAAATTAAAGGTATCTGGAGGTTGGGGGGGGGGGGGGGGGGTCTTTAAGCTGAAGGCCTCGAGGGAGCTCTACCAATTAATGGGGAAAGATAATGCACATTGTGGAGATTACAGTTTGTTGGGATTCCCGGGGTTAAGTGTTTCTAGCTACCTGTGCGCTCAGGGTCTCCAGAGGACTCTCCACGCGGGGGAAAGTCATTAGAGGCAGACCGCGGTACTCCTCAGTCTTCTGCTTGGCCGCTGCGCTGTGGACGCCTTTAAAGTTGTTCACCACACATAGACCCTGCGGAGACAGTTCAGCGTTAAGAGTGAGACAGGTTGACAATGACAGACATTTATAAATATGTATATAAAGATGGAGGACATGAAAGTGAAGCCAGAGCATCTGTGTGGCTGCAGTATACGTCATAGATCCCGTCTCCTCATGTGTTAGTGGATGGGACATGGACCAAACTGACAAATGACAAAATCATCTAAGTTATAAGAGGATGTCAGAGCTATGCTAATGGCTCTAATGTACGTAGACAACATTAGCATGCTAACATGCTCACAATGATAAGGCTAAGATGCTTATAGCGGGTATACAGTTTAACTTGCACTTAGTTTAATTTATTAGCATTAAACATTTGCTAATTAGCCAACTCATTCTGCAGCTTTTTGTTCAGAAAGACAAAAATCCCCCATCAAACTGTTGTTAATGGAAAAATCCATTTGAATTCAAATGTGATTTAAATCAAACAACTCCAGTGCCACTGAGATATTCAGCTCCCATTAAAGGGAACAGAGACATTTTTTGGAGAGATGTGTCCACACTCTCTCTTTACAACAGCTGTTACTGTGAGTTTACACATGGTGTTAAGACCAAGAAACGTCAGCCATCAATTCACAGTCAGGAGACGCCCTGGGTTGTTTGTCTGCTTGGTGTGGATCTGTGCCCGGCAGACAGAGAACTGACGACATGTTTCCTCATTTATACGTCTGGTAATATTCTGGTAAATTACATTTACGTTCCTGAAGTCCCCTCCCAAGACTAGTTAATCAAACAAAAGCAGCCTGAAGGAGATCCTTCCAACCCTCCGACTCCGGACCCCCGGGCCAATCACGCCCTGCGGCAGGAGCAAAGGAGGAAAAGAAGCCGGGCGATTCACCGCTGGAGGATCCTCAAGGTTTCCATGTTTCCAGCAGTTTGTCTCTCTAGTGCTTCCGATACAGAGGAGACGAGTGAATCAAAAGAGGCTGCACGTCATAAAAAAAACATATGAATTCTTTATGAAAATCCCTGTCACACTGAATCCACACGTTAAGTTGATTAGACTGACTCATCATGAGCGAGACGGAAATGTTCAAGGGGCAGGCTTTTGTGCTCAACTCTACTCTGACACTGATTTCCATTATTCCCCCCCCGGCTGTTCTCATCTACTTTGGGATGCGACCTATCTTTTGTGTCCCGTAACCATCCCGTCACATCCTGGCATCCTTTTCTCTGGGTTTCAGCCTAAGGTCATGGACGACTGCTTTCTTTCCGTCCTTTCTGTCTCGTCCCCCAATGCTAAGACGGACTCGGACAATCTGGAATCTATTGTCTCAGGTGGGAAAAGGAAAGGAAACTTCACTTATTGCCATTGAGCTTTGAAATAAAAAATTGCAAATTGTCTAGACACAGGATCCAGCGCTGTACCATATTATCAGGTCCAGCTTGAGTCGACCCCCGTGCATGTGTTTTTGACCTGCATAAAATTGTAGTTTTACATAAATTGCTAGCCACGAATAGAAGTTTAGTTGATAAGGATGCTAAATTTAAAAGGCTCTAACAGCCTCAGATGAGAGCATGGACCTCTAATTCGTCAGGGATCAAGCAGGTGCCTCTGTCTCCCTTTTTCAGGATCATCCTGGAGCTCCAGGAGCCTCGGTTTGGGACTGATCCCTCAATCTGCTGGCGGAGAACAAAGCTCTGATAAGACTAATGGCAGTTGCAGTTTGATGAGCCCACAGAGATCCTCTCTCTGTGAGCACTGCTAGCCCGGGGATTTGAGCTATCCCTGCTTTCTACTCGTCTTTGTGCTAATTCGTCTCCCTCAAGATAGCAGTCCATCAAACCGCCTCAGTTCTCAGATGACAAGACCTTGATGGGCTTCATCAGGACCATTAGGTCCATGTGTGGGGGGAGCGGCAGTCGTTCTTGGGTTCATGGTTTGCTGTTAATTCGCTGGAAATGAGCAGGTGGAAAAACTGCTGAGGCAATGACTGACTTCCTTGTTTTCATCTTTCCCCGGAGATCACTGCCTCAAAAGATGTCAATTTTTATAGGTCAATCATTGGAAAATGATATCCTTCATTAGAGCGCAGTGCAGTGGCTCCTCCACCTCGTTGAGTTTCAAGGACACAACTGCTCCACGTTGAAGAAACTGAAGATCACTGGCTTTTAGCTCCTTACAACCAATTAAGTAGAAAACAAAACGACAAAGACAAGAGCAGGTAAAAATGACAAAGCAGGGAACCTGAAAGCATCTTTTAAATCAGAATCTTCCATTATCTGAACAAATTCTTTTGTAGTCCAGCAGGAATTTCTCCTCTAAAAAGCAAAACCCATGAACGCCTCCTCCCCATCCAGTCAAGATGTCTGTAAATCTTATAACGCCGACATTTCTTATTGCCCTTCACTTTCTCAACATCCAACAGGGTTCTCTACAATGTCTGTGCAAACATTACATACTCAGGCCTGATATTCAATAGGCTCAGTGGGCTAGAAAACCACGCAACATATAAAATTGCATTAACGCTCCGTCCAACCTCTAACCAAACAATAAGCTGACACCTCATATCTCTTACAATGGGTGAATCTAACCAACGAACCCTGAACTACTTTGAACAGTTTCTCCTCCATTGCATTAAGGTTTGGGTTAGAAACAAGTAAGGCCGTTAGATTCATCGTATAAAAATCGTGATCTTGATTTAAATCCATATGTACGATCTCATTTCAAATAGATTCTGCTCCATTTTAAGTGGAAATCCAAAAGCATCTCTGAAATCTTTGCTCTTAGCCAATGACAACGGGCCGTTACCCCCATGTGATGCAGAGTAAGAGAAAACCATGTTTTATTTATTCAAGAATCTTGCAGCCTTAGAAACAAGATATTCATAACTTTATCACTAAAAAAAATTAAGCACTCAGAAGCAGCAGTTATCCACTCGCTAAGTAGCCAACACTTGGGAAAATTCCAGAACATAAACAGCCCCTGAGGTGTTGTTACTTTTCTTTCTAACACCATTTAACAAACTGGGACTATTTAACCAAGAATACAGCTGCACAACGTTTCTGGCTTTAATGCAACAAATCATAAGGAAGAGGTTGATTACGTGCAAATCCCCTTATGTTGTTGTTATTTCCTAATGTTAAAATCTATTTTTATTTACTCTGATGTCAGACACGTTCTCCCAGAATCTAATTGATATAAATCCGTTAGTGCTTCCAACGAGTAGGTGTGGTAATTGCAACTGTCTTAAAATGGGCAAAACAGCTTTTAATGATACATTGGTCAAAAAACCTGCAAATAGTTTAATTTGCTGTTGTCATGTACCTTGGGGATTCGGCTGCAAATTCCCATAAAACATCCACAAACTAAATCATGATTGATATCAGGTTTCTTCCTGTAAATGCATTTCACATCGCTCCTTCTCTTTCCTTGAAATCAATAAGTCATCACATTAGCCACCAGCAGCCGACGTCCAAATACCAACCACTGATTTCTTCTCTCCACATCCCCTCCTGCCTCTCCTCTCCTTCACACTCCTTCCTGCTCTGACACACGGGCCCATCGGCAATTACAAGTAATGAAGCTTCAGAGACACTTCAATAAATTTCTCGTTTTTGATTTGTGTGCGTGTGTGTGTGTGTGGGGGGGGGGGGGGGGGGGGGGGCTCCCTCCACCTTCCTTCCTCTCCTCAGTGGGCTTCCCGCTTCATCCCCAAAACAACTTGAGGGGCTCGGCTAGAATCACCACCCTGAATAAACCGTGATGTTGACAAAGACTTTAAATTTTTTTCGTGGAAGCTGTTTGACAACACATCACATGAGGCTGGAGCTCGACTTTAAACTAAACACACTCGGAGAATAACAGGTCCAAGTTGCAGTTTATTAATTATCGTGACATGTGGTGTAAAGAGATTAATGAGTTAAATTCAACCAAACTACCAGAAACTTTCTTCTCTCTTGCGGCGCTTCTACCCCTTCTTCACCTCCCTCTTTTGAAAGTTTCTCAGGAGTGTCACCTCTGTGCTTTCTCTCTTGTCGTCTCTTCTCCCACCCCCCCAGTCATCCTCAACTTTCTCCCTCTCCTCCAAATTCACCTGCATCTGAACCTCCTCGAAGCCCAGCTTAAACCCTGCTTCATCCCAAGTCTCTTCCTCTCCCCATCACCTCTTCCTGACATCCTCCTTTTACTTTCTTTACCAGCTCACCTACTTCCCCATGTCTTCTACAATCAAAACGTATAATTTAAGAATCTGTTGTAGAACTACAATAACAAACATGCTGTGCTTCTAAATTCTGGACAAACATTTGTATCGGGACTGACTTTTAAAACGCCTCCACACCCAGGCCTGCTGCACCACGAATTAATCATTTAATTACCAGTTTGGGTCAGATCCAAGATGAAGCTGGAAAATGTTATTATAATTTGAGCATAATTCATGACCAGAATCCACCTCCGAGCATCCCCCTCTCTCTCCGTCTCCTCCCCTCTTTTTCCCGTTCCCACGCCTCCCCGGGACTTTTCATTTGCCCGCTGTCCTCACCAGAAACAGAGCGATAGACGATCCCAGTATGAATCCGGCCACCACGTCCGAACAGTGGTTCCGGTACTCGGAGACTCGGTTGAGGCCGGTGAGGAAGGCTGAACAGAGCGTGCCCAGGCAGAGGACGGGCTTGGCCAGGCGGCTGGACTTGGTCTTGATGGTGCTGGTGATGTACATCTGGAAAGGAGGAGAGTGGGGAGATAAGATAAAACTCCAAAATGTGAAAATACAATAGATAGAATTTCATTTCTGTGTCAAAGGCTTTTCTGACACTCTTTAGTTTGGACTGGGAGGGAGGCAGGTCTCATGCAGAGTAACTGGGGCGGGGGGGTTCCCGCAGAAATTGAGTCAGACATTTGACTATTTCATAACAGTGCACAGCTCCCGTTGATAAGCAAAACAAAAAGGAGAGATGTCAAAAACTGTCATCAGATCAGTGAAATAAATCCCCAAAAACTTTCACAGGGAATAAAGGATTGTAATGGAACCTCCTACTGCGAGTGAAAGAGAATCTCAGCATTTAGAAACATTGAGGTTCAATAGTGCAAGTTGATCCTCACCGTCAGGTAAACAGCAGAGTAAACACTCAGCGACGCGTCCTTGGAAGGGAAGGAGTGGCGGGCGCTCTCCACCATGATGGGACTCCCGGTGCAGATGTTGCCGTTGATGATGAACTGGTGGTTAAAGCGACACTCGGTGCCCGTGTAGTTGGGCTTGCAGACCGACAGGAAGTAGGGAGAGAGACCCCCCGTCACCACCTGCCCTGCGTTGACGAAGATGTCTGTGGCGAACAGGCCGAAGGCAAACACACCTGAGGACACAATGAGGATTCAAATGGAGGCGTTCAAGATAAGATAAGATAAGATGCATTTATTCGTCCCAAACACATGCACAGACATGCACAGGCACACTCATGCAGGTAGGGAAATTTAATCTCTGCTTTTGACCCATCTGGTGCAGTACACACAGAGCAGTGAGCAGCCATGTACAGCGCTCGGGGAGCAGATGTTGGGGGAGTAAGGTGCCTTGCTCAGGGGCACTAGACAGGGTAGGGAGACTCTTGGATTTTTGGACAGATCAATCCAGGTTTGTCTTTTGTTGTCTCACTGTGGAGTCGAACCAGAGACGAACCAGAGACCTTCTCTGCCCATAGTCCAAGTTTCTGCCACTAGACCACCGCCTCATCGCACATGGTTAAATGCTTCACCAATAAGGTGCTTTATCAAAATATCAATATGCATCTGCACATGCAGTTGATCTGCTGGGCTGAGCAGAACAGTATTTCCTGCAAAAACTTCTCTTAGTAAGGGAAATGGCACATTTTAAATACCTGTGCAAAGGAGGTTATGTTCTTTTCTATGATTGTAAGCAAGATTATGCAAAAGCTGATTTGAACATTTGCTTGTGCCATGCATTTAAATCATTACATATGGCTCCTATGCGGTGGACGACACAAAGAGAAAAAGCAACAACAACATAAACACATAGGGAATAAAAAAAGGGGGGCATCTTGAATTAATGACTGCGTCGACACTTCCAGCACCGACCCTCACCAGCGTCGGAATTCCTTTTACTGTGAAATATGACTGTTGATTATCTGGCCTGCTTAGCCATGAAATTACTCTGCTTTGTATTCTTATGTGAGGGGGCTGCAGGGCCGTGAGAGGGGGGCCTGTGAGGGGCACAGGGACATGATTGTGTGAAGGGCAGAGAGAGAGAGAGAGGGAGGATGGGAGAGAGGGGGGGGGGATTAGGGTGAGAGGAGAGGAGCTGGGGCGGGGAGCGAGGGAGTGGAAAACGAAAAGCCTCGGTGATCTCTTGAATTTGACAGATTGCTCGGGAACAGACGGAAATATAAATCACATGAATTGCCTAATGAATTTCTGATGAGTGGTCTGAATAGTGAGGGGGTATTATTTAAAAGAGGGGGACAATACATTTCCGAGTATGCAAAGTCCGGCGGGCGTCCTGCTTCAATGGAAGAGATAGAGCAGCCCTTCTCTAAGGAGTGCCGATCTTTTGAAAATTGAAAATTGGATCGTGTTCAGTGTTGTGTTTGAGGAACTTTGTCTGCTTGATGGTCGTGATCGTTGTTCATCGTTTTTAAGCCGCAGCCTTCTGTCGGAACTTGATCGCCCAAGAGAATAACACAGATTTAGTTTTTTGTGCTCACGCCAATATCACTAAAAAAACATATGTCTGGACCTTGACGATTCCGGCCGGGTCTCCACTCTTTAAATCGTTTGCAGTCTTGATTTTCTCCTCAGGGTGAAGCCAAATGTGTAAAATGTGAACAAACTTTATCTTAAACACCAACTTCCCAAAAAGTCCTGAATCATCGGTTACTGCTTCACAGGTGACTGGCGTCCTCCGCAGTCAGCTGTCAGATGTGATATACACAGCCAGCTGCCTCCTAAACACTTATTGAAAGACTGTGAAAGTCACAGGGACAGTTATGATGTTGCAGAAGTCGGAGTTACTGAGCCGTTCATCTAGTGCTCGAGCTGCAGAACACGAAAGTGCACATATTATGTTTTTCAGGTTTTCCCGTCGGACAGCAACAGGCTTCCCAGTTTGAGTCTCGGATCGGCCAGGTTGGGTTTTCTACTGGTAATCCAGCTTCCTCCCACAGTGGGTTTGGGTCTAGGTTCACTGGAGAATCTTAATTGACTGTGACTGTGACTGTGAGTGTGAGTGTTTGTTTGTCTTCATATGTCTTCCCTGTGATTCGCTGGCGACCTTTCCAGGGAGTTCCCCACCTCTCGCCCACTGTCAGCTGGGATTCGCTCCAGTTCCCCCAGCGACCCTCGAAGGATAAACCATTAGGAAACACATTTTCCTCGTCCTTCGCTGTCCTGTGGCTCTTTGTGCAAAAGTTACAGAAGCCGAGTCTGCAGCAGAGAAAACACTAAAACTATTTTCGGTGTTAAATTATTGAGGTTGAATTAGGTTTTAATTATTATATGATTTTGTTATGTAAAAGTGTTGCACTTTATATTTGTAAATTATATTTGTATAAGTGTAAATTTCAGTTTACACTTTACACAACTGTTTTAAATGAATCAATTTACCACCTTTATTTGTAAAAATCCAAATGATACCAAACCCTAATTTTTACCCGTGCTCTCTATCACATATTGATTTGGACGATGAACATTAATACTCTGGTGCTTTAGGGTATTGGACATGAGAGCGCTCTCACCGATGAAGCGGACGATCCGGCGGACGAGCGGGTTGAGGTAACAACAGTCTCCCGTCACGATGGTTTTCTCCTGAGCCAGCAGAGCTTCCCTGGTCGACTTCATCACGTACATGGAGACCTCCCCGATGAAAATCTGCACACAGGAAAAACATCCACAAAATCAAACAAGGAACAAGGAAGAAAACAAAAACATGGAGTTTAAAGCAGAGGAATAGATTTGCTCCTGTTTGACCCGTGAACACCAGCCACTGTGTCTTTATGCACTTTATCTTCAGGTCCATTAGAGTGTGGACATTACATCAGGTCTAATGGAAAAAGCTGCGGCCGGACAAACAAAATGAAACTCGTCCCCCTGCTGCCCTGGGTGATGCAGGCTGCTTTAAAACCATATGTGTGTCTACGAGTGCGAGAGTGTGTGCGAAACGTAAGTACACATCTGGTTTTGTCTTTGTGTTTGTTTCTGTAAGAGTGTGTTTCAAGCCCCAGGACGAGAGACAAAACTCTTTTGTTTTTGTTCCATCCCATGTGAATGTTGTTTTATTTATTTATTTTCTTCATCAACATCAGAACAAAACTCTTCCCTTTTTCTTTCTCTGTGGCTGTGAGCAGCAGGAGATGCTGGGACCAGTCGAAGAAAGAGGAGCTGACATCTCTCACATCAACTGGTTTTAAAGCTTTGCACTGGATCCAGTCAAGTCGGGATTTGTCAGCATGAAAGAGGCTGAATTAATATTTTCAAACACTTGTTTTTTCTGCCGCGTGATGAGTGACATGAAGCATGCAAATCATGAGGCGCGAGCTCTCATCAAATGCATCGTGACTGAGAAATCCACCGTTTGATGTTTAATGACGGAGGAACATCTGTCGTCGAGTGCAAACGGAGCCCGAGAAGACCTTTATCTTCAAACAGAGGGAATCTGGAAAGGGCAGGCAACTTGTACCATGGGGTTTATTAGGGCTGAGCAGCGGTTGGGACGAATCAAACTGCATTTTGGTAAAGGCCAGTTAGAACAGATCACCAGTACAAAGTGTACAAACGCATAACATCACAATGTGGCTGATGTGTCCCCGGGATGGGGTCAGAATAAAGCTGCTTTCAGACACGCACGGAACTCAGCAGATCCTCCTTGTGTTCTCCGGAGGAACTGCATGTGTGAAGATGTCCGAGTGAGACGCTCTGCAGATTCTATGGACTTTATCCACCTGGCCTAAGATCTCCTGGTAAAAGAGCAGTGTGGTACACGAAGAAGAGAAAGACAAAGATGTCAGGAGAGTTTGTGTTGATAAGAGCTGACGACGAAGTCTTTGTGTTGTCAAGTAAATCAAGATGGCACCGGACAAAATGCCATATTCGTGGCTTCAAAACAGCAGATCACATAATAGAAGGAAAATCCGTGGTCTAAAAGTAAACAACATTGTAAACAACGTGTTCCCTTTAGGTCTCATGTGTATTTGTAAATTTGTAAATGATCTACAAGCATCCTATGAGGTCATCTGGGTCACATCTCCCATGAACTGACCTCGAATCTACCTAAATCTCATGTGATCGTCAATTATAAATGAAAAATCATAAACCGAGAACATTTAAATCAGTTGGTTCATTTCCCTAAACGATGATATTGATATGTTCCATCCCGCGTTGCTTTGAGGTACTTGTCTCACTAGCGTTTTTCACCTGCACTGAAAAGGTTAGTCACCACTGAGTAACTGTCTTATATCGACCCGTGTGTCTGCCACCCTCCTTTATACAAATGTCAGGAAATCTGACAGGAAACAAGCCTCCCCCCAAACGTTCAGCGATCGGTAAACTGAGAAACAACTGGCTCGTGTCTGAGCGCCAAGTGAAAAGGTCAAACAACAAGACTCCAAAGAAGAGAGAACATGCTTCACAGAGAGCCTCGTTCTCAGGGGGATTCTGCTCGACATGAAACCCAAGGAGCAGACGTCTGCTTCATGTACGATCTGACCTATTCACCAGTGTAACACATCAACAGGAGCTCAGGTCCACAACACTGCAGGAAGTTCACGAGATACAAAGACTTTACCCGGGACGTGGAAATGACAGAGAGTCACACGGAGAAGCTTTTTGTCACTCACACATTAAAAGTGAGTGCTGCCCCCGGTGGAGAACCATGAATGATTCATGGTGCGCCTCGCTCCACCCGCTGCCAAAGAGCTGACGCATTCCTGATCGGAAAACAATCAACTGTGCAGCCTGAGGCGGCAACAACACAGCACGCACACATTGTGTTGATCGCTGTGGTTTACAAGCTGTTTAGATTGTTTGAGGATTTTCTCTAATTTCATTAATAATAAATCGTGTTTTTTTTTGGGACATGCAGCCCTAAGAAAACTTACGCTTGGATAATTACACTCGAGACGGAAGGATTTCTCTGTGTCCGTGCAACGTGTATTTCATGATTATCATTGATTAATAATTCATCTGTTCATCACTGCAGCAAGTCACGTCCTCAGATTGTGAATAAATGCTAAGAGGGGCTCAGATTTGTTGCTCGTATTTAAGTTATTGGCTCTTTGTGGAACCAGAAAAAACTACTATGATTAACATCACAAAATACCAGAGAGTAGAACAACTTCAAACCACCTGATTGGGCCAAAATCCAAATATAGTCAATATATCGATGTGAACAATATGCTGACACACACATGTTGGTATCTGCATTTATGTTTCCACTATGTGCCGATATGAAAACGTTTAATTCACAGAATAAACAGTGCAGAAAATATGTGCATATGAAAGATTGTGTTCAAGCCCTAATTACATTGCTGTATAGCAATATTTTGAAATATGTATAGTACATGTATTAGCCAATGTACTGGTATTGGAAATTTAGCATATGCCCCGCAAATCCATATCACTGGCACAGGCTTTGCAATATTTATAGAGATGTATTGACTATGTTAATAACTACACTTCATTTAAATGAAAGACGTGTAGTGATCCACTGCGTCAGCTCTTTGTTTTGGTTAAACCACTCCACCGTATGGTTGTAATCAAACAGAAAGAAGAACATGTTGAAAGGTGGAGCAGTGATTGGATGAGACCTCCCCCCCGTGAGAGTGTGGAGACCAAACCAGAGCTAAAAGAGTGAAATTTAGACCAATATTCACAGAAACACGACTTTCAGGAACTCTAATGCTGCTTGGTGCCTGCTGGAGAATGCATGATTAGACTTTTTGTGCCAACTCATCTACCTTATAATGCCGTTTTAATCTCTTCTTAATGAGCCGGTAATTTCCAATATCGCCACCAAGACCCATAAAAACTAGTGGAATTAAACTGGCAACGATAAAATGCTTTGGAGCTGCAGCTCAGCGAGTTTATCTGGGGTAACTTTTCTTTATGGCCGGTGGTCGACGCTCAGTCACTAACATGAGCCACCATCTTGTTTCTGACGGAGCGACACGGTGTTTTCATTATCTTGGCTCCGATTGGTAGAGGTTTGTTTTATTGACTGTGGCACAAGTCTGACCCGTTTAACCTCCGCAGCTTTCCAGACGGCGCGGCCGGCGAATGAAAGCACTGCACAGATTACTGCCTCTCTGCTAATTGGCCAAACATCCCAGCCTTGACACCATTAATCCCGATTGGTCGTAAACCTCTCAGGTTTATGACGCATGCGGAGACGGAGCGATTTACGGCGCGGCGCCCGGTCGAGCGCCTGACACAGCACTCTCAAAGGGCACGATTAAGACAAAGTTTGGGGCGAGTGTGGCGAGGGATAAAGAGACAAAGGCCACATATACAGAAAGAGGGAAAGAGGGAAAGATGGGAAGCGATGGAGGTGAAATGGCAGCGTTAAACTAAACTTAAAGTGCTGACACAGCAAACAGCAGTGGGGGGGTGTGTGTGTGTGAGAGAGAGAGATCAGGGACAAAAGAGAATTAATCTTATTAGGATTTAATGAGTTTTATGTAAAACACCACATAAGAAATTCCACTGTCACAGCAGGAGACAAAGGAACGTGACCAAATCGACTTCAAACTGGGCACGAGTGTTGTTAAAGGCCAAAGAACGTGCGACTCGAGAACGTGATACGTTAATAAATTGGAAGAAACAGGCGACCAGAGATCAGCAGCAGCTTATTGTGTTTAGAAGACACTTACGTTTGCATCTTACATTTATTTCTATGTATTTATTTATGTATTTTGTGAAGTAATCAGAGTAGAAGCGTCCCTGACCCAATCACAATATTGTTTGCCGCATTTCCTGTCCAATCAGAGCGCTCTTCCAGATTAGAAACTCATGCACCTTCTCATTATTCAGTAGCAGGACGGGAGCGCGAGCGGCAGGAAGACGTGTTTTATTTCCTCTGAAAATGTGGCGATAATTCAGATTGTGTAGCACTCGGTGGTTAGAGCCCGACAGCAAAGAACAAAACGTCCCGGATAATAAACAACCGGAGCGGGGGGGGCACAAAGAGACGTCAGACCGCTGAGATCTCATCTCGTTACGGATGGATGGGTGGCGTCCGTCCAGGAGGGAGACGTCTTCAACGATCACGTCCCTGATTAAGTGGCTCTTGAAATCGTAAGCCCGTCGGTTGGGGAAGGAGGTAGAAGCTGGGAAATGGAAGTGGAACACATACAATGCACGGCTTAAAGCCTGCGGAGGTATTATCGCTGACAACTGCTATGCATCCTGGAGGATAATCATTATAAAGAGCCCTGGACACAGAATGTATCACAGGAAGAGAATTAAACCATATTAGATACCGTCAAACCGAATACGTTTCCGTGCCTGATTATGTTTTCACTATTTGCTTGTTTCCTTTCCTCGCAGTGAGTCAGGCTCTCGGTAGATTAAAAACACATCAGAGTTACATAAAGCAAAAACATAAACAGGAAGTGAAGGCGAACGCAGCTCCACACGAGGCTCGTACTGAGGGAAGTGACCGGGGAGGAGGCCGCCGATCGGATCGGACAGATTCAGCTGACTGCTCCCGGTCGCCTCATTCTTCTGAAGACACAGATCACAAAACATTAGAGGTCTCCTCTGTGCAGAGTTTCCCTCGAACTGAGTCGCTGCTGGAACAGGTGTGTGTGTGTCAGGGTCCCGCAGACAAAAACAAGACGCCACACTGGGAAACTGGCACCGTGGGCACGACTCCACCAAATCCTTAATCCTGTCTGTGTCGCTTCAAACGCCAAAAAGGTCTTGTGGACTCACCACAGAGACCTCAGATACAATTAACTGCTGCTTTTCTACAGGTTTCAAAGACTTTTTAAGATCATAATTGATGAAATTTAAGACTATGTCAAATAGGACAGATATGATGGAAAATTATGAGTACCAGAATGCTCACACTACATTTAGTAATATCTGTTATGTTTATACTTCTTCCTCAATGATACATAAATGTCACCAAATCATTTCAAAGTTCCGTTAAATGAACTTTAATATATTTAAGATGCATCTACGTGCATTTAAGACCTAGTACAAACTATTTCTAAATAGCTAAGATTGTTTAAGGCCTAAAATTCATTCAGATGATTTATAATTAAAGTGAATGAACTACAGTGGATCTGAAAAAAACAAGTGAACTGGCGTTAAATAAGTCAAAATGTGGATCTTGTACTTTATAGCAAATCTCACACTGATGCAGGTGAATTCTCTTTAAAAACAGTTTGATTAATTTATTGTACGACTTATAATAAGGAAATAATTATGATGATAATGACAAGAAACAATGTGATATTTCAGCTTGGATCTTTAACTCAGCCTCAAACCAGTAACGTCCAGTTCATCACTTCAAGCTGCTCAGTATCATCACGTCATTACTCAGATCAGACGACCTGCACCTTTAACATGAGTTCACTGCAGGATTCAAACAGAATCACGTAAACAGCCATTTAAATCAAACTGACTCACTCTACTGTCACAGGTCCGTCCCGGCTTCTGTTTCAAACATTTCCATTCATCATAATTTGCAAAACGCCATTTGACTAATGTTTCATGATGAGACACATTGTACACAGTGCACCACTGACACCTGGTGGCTGAATTTTGCCACTTCTCTGTGACACTGGAATTGCAGCAGCATCTGGAGCCACTGTCCCAGATTCATCTAAAGCCGTCACGCGGATTTTCAAATTAGCAGCTTAGACACTCAAACAGGAAGCGTCAGATAAAGATTTCAAATCTTTTCCCCACATCTCTCAGCAGGTAACAGAAGAGCACGTTGTGAATGAATGAGGGAGGCACTCGTTCAGCTGCACCAGTGAACACTGTGTTCTGTTTGCAGGCACCTCAACGGAACACAGTCCTTGTTAATGGTTGTTTGTTTTATTATTATTTATGAGGAGGTTATTATAGGAATGAAGGGACATGGGCCTGGGAATAACACATTGAGGTGTGGATTCAAATTGAAGAGTGGATCCATTCATGTTTTTCTTTCTGAGAGGTATAAGCTCCACTGAGTCATTAATGGTACATCTGGGTTTTTTCACTGCTAATCCATTCATCTTTTCGGCTTCACAATAGATGTGTGTATTTTTAACAAGCGCAGAGAAGTGCAGGATCGAATTTGGTCAATAATTCGTTCAATATTAATAAATTTAGAATAAACAGGCAACCAGCTCTGTAGCAGTGAGGACTGGAACTCATCAGCGTAACAACTGATTCTCCAGTTCAGGTTCTGAGAGCTGAGTCGAGCTTCTCTGAACTTTGAATAAACAGGTGAACAACTCTTTGTGCAGCAGCAACTTCAGGATCAGGATCACTTTTACAGTGTGAGAAAGAAAAGCTGCAACCAGCACACAGAAGGGACACTACTTTATAAAAGAAGCAAAAAAGAGATTTCAGGTGCGAGAAGCAGTGAACATGTGGCCACATCTGTATCACCTCTGTTTACACACGGCTGAGAAATAAGAAAAAGTGTGTTACTCACGACAGCGGTGGGAGCGGCGGCCACCACACAGTACAGGATGAGTGGGGGGACGAAGCTGGACTCCTCTGTGCCGGGGTACGGCTTCATCAGCTCTGCGTCGTTGCAGAAGAAGCCCTGCACGTGCACGCTGAACAGGTCCGTGCACTCCATGTAGTAGGCCAACAACACCGTGCCGGACATGATGACGAGCTGGAAGAAGAACATGGTGGAGCGAGAGGGAGGAGGGGAGGAAGGAGAGGAAGGAGATGGGTTAGTGGAAGATCCGGAGATTCCGTTTCAGGTGGTTACAAAGGGGGGGGTTCTCCAAAGCGAGCCGGGTTTGTGCTGCTGATCCCTGAACATCACTGCTCTCCACTGTCAGCTGTGAAGTGTCTGACAGGTTTGAATACAACAACAACAACGACCGCATAAATCCTCCAAAACCTCCAAATCTCTTCTCCTCCTCTCTCTCTCGCTATCTCTCTTTCTTTCTCTCTTTCTCTCATCCTAAACCTGGTCGTGTACGAGCACCCACCATCCCCACCACCGCCGACGAAGCACCACCACCATCACTTACCACCTCCTTTCCTCCCTCACCCTCTCATGCTTTTATCCCTCTAACAGAATCTTTTGTCTCTGGCCTCCTTTCACTCTCTTTCCAGAACGGGCTGCAGGCTATTTTTTCCCTGTAAATGGAATCTTTAGTCACTGATGACGAACCAATGCCGGAATAGAAAAATGTAAGACATTGCTCAGCAAGGCTTTTTGATGGGAGGAAGGGGGGGGGCTCTGAAAATCATCTGCATATCACTCAGCCTCTAATGTGCCAATAATACTTTGAGTCTATAACCAACCTTCTGGCGCTGAGCTGGGGTTTTATATCAAAGTAAAAAAAAAGGAAATGAGATGAGATGTTTTCATATTTTAATGCGGCTGGGTCTGCCAAAGAGAAGACAGGCCTCTCGATGCCCCTCGGAAGTGGAAGAAATATGAAGTCTTAGTCAGGCTAAAGCATTTAAACATGAGTCACATCAGGGACAAGTTGAGAGAGCGGTGACAGAGAATTCTCCCTCTTTGAGAAACGGGAGAAAGAAGAGAATAGTAAGATGCTTTATTCATTCGAAAGGGATTAATAAGCATCAAAGTATTAAATCAATGTCAGGGGTAATCGTGTGGGATCTGCTAAAAGTTTGTGTTTGTTAAAAGATCATTTAGAAGTGATGCCTCGAATAGTTCCAGTGGTTCACAGAGCCCTGTGTAATACCTCACGTCAACACAAGGTGTCACTGTGCTACTGCACAAGAGTCAATGTTTCTTTAAAGGATGACAAATCCTGACTTGACAGTTTTTTAATAAGAAAAAGTGACATTTTATGACACAAGGTTGATTAAAACATATTCTGCAGACTTTAAAAAAAATTGTTAGTACACTAAATTATGTTTTAAAGGTAGTGGATATATTAAAGTGGTGTATATAAACACTTCATTTAGTTTTTTAATGCACGAGAGAACATCCCACATGTAATCCAGAATCATTATTCACCTTTTCAGTTTGCTTAATGACTAAATGTTAGTGACAACAACTTCAAGCTCAAACAAAACAGCCTCATCTATTCCTACAAAAAGTTGCGAAAAGAAATATCATAAATACATGTGTACGTACGTGTGTATTGCGGAAAGTATTACTGAGTTGAGAAATATCAGGTTCGTCAGTTTAAGTTCAGCTGACACCATTAAACAAGACGTTCTACAGATCTATTGATACAAGTCTACGTGTTCTGTCCTGAATCAGTCAGAAACTAATCATGAGTGAATCTTGCCCATTAGAGCAAACAGGCTTTAGTTTGACAGATGATTCTTCTGTGTTTTAAGGAAGCAACTTTTCAAAGTAAAGCTCTCAGCTGTTGGTTTTGTGCTAAAAGCCTCGAGCTGGTGTAAGAAGCAGCTTGAGCTCTTTTAGTCCCTCGACACCACACTGACCTTTTTATGACTAAAGTATAATCCTGGGTACTTGATGCATCATGTCTGAGCAATTATAACTGAGCAGAATGAACTTTTCTTTAGTGCAAAATAAGCAGATAACATGGAGAGTGTGTGTGTGTGTGTGTGTGTGTGTGTGTGTGTGTGTGTGTGTGTGTGTGTGTGTGTGGACCAGACAGAACAACATGGCTGATGGGATTCAGGCTGTGAAGGCAAGAGAGCAAATGAGAAGAGGAGAGAAATGTTGGCAGATTTAGTCCAGGAACAGATGGTGGAGTGGAGAATTCCAGGTAGTGTGTGTGCGTGTGTGTGTTTGTGTGTTTGTGGGTGTGTGAGTGTGTGCGTGTGTGTGCGAGTGTGTGTCTGTGCTTTATTTGTTTGCCAACTCTTAGTTAGCAGTATTTTCTGCTGTCTCCTGACACAAAGGAAACCTGCTGTGCAGCACAAACAACCACGGATATGAGGAACCAAAATTCTTACTGCACCTAAACACATCACGGTTACAATCCTAACTAAGTGGAACTAGCAGAGTAAAGCCCCTCACCCTGAAATCCTCCTGCTCCTCCATCTTTAAGCAGCTTGTCCAAACTCTACATCCAAAATACTTCCATGTTTTCATGTTGTTCCACAAACAAGTTCAAGCAGGTTAATCCTGTTACCAATTTATTCATAGGTCTCCTCTAAATATATGAAAATAACACATTACACCTCAGGATGTCACGGTTACATGGAGACACCTGGAGAGGTATCAGACATATTAACACTAGAGGGTTGTACACGTGCACAACTTTATTATTATTACTGGGATTTAATTTACTTTGACCTTGTTTCTATTTGCAATTGAAATAATCAAAATGACAGAAGCTTGCCTGACGCTCATTTACAAGAGCAATCACAGTTTCTGGTAATTCACCAGCCTTCATTCTGCAGCGGCCTCAAAGTTTAAATCAAAACTATGCAACTTATTCACCTGAGAATAGCAGCTTCAAAATGAGTTGGATGGTTTGAGAACCTGGAACAAGCAGAATGTTTCCTCCTTCATTCCCACTCAGCCTGAACGTCTCTATGCAAGTCTGGAACTGACTGATGGTCAGCAAGAGTGATGATGAGCTGTAGATCAGTTAAAAAAGTTTGTTTTTAACTCAGAATATCACTGAGGAAACTTTAAAATTATTCTAATTGTGGACTGTAAGGCGGTCGTCTTTAAACAACGCTTCGGTTTTTAGAGATTGATTTACTTATGTCTTAACGGGATGTCACACCCACATGTGGCTGCAGAGGGCGCTGTTGCTCAGTTAAAGCTACATAGTGTTGCTTTAAGGGTACTGCAAAAAACTTGAGCTGCTTCAACAGATTAAGATACGAGTTCTGGATCATTTCTTCTCTAGATCTTAACAGAGCTCAAAAATTTCAAATACTTGATTTTCTCTACTGGAGAAAGAAGAGGTGCGGTCTAATCCCCGGAGGCGGCTCCACGCTCTGACTCTTCTGTGACAGTTCTACACCTGGACAAGCCTCCAAACTCGCGGCTCTATTATATTCACTTCACAGCCGGCGTCATGCATCATTAGCTGTGTGAAGGGCCGACTGAGACGAGTGGCTGTCGTAAAATGGTTACACAAAGTTTCTGCAGCGCGCCATTATGTCTCCTCCTCGGAGGGCGCATTTCTGCTCTTTTATTCGGCGAGGCGTTGTGGTCACGGCCGTCGGCCCCTGTTAGGTTATAACAGGCCGCATTTCCTGGTGCATTTTGGGTAAAAAAAGAGAAGAGGATACATTTTAACTACTAATAAGCAGAAGGGGATCTTTGTCTTTTTAACAGAGGGTCCAATGGGAGCAGCAGCGGCTCCAACACCACCACGCGCACGTTATCACATTTAAACATTGGGCTAACGCTTCATAATTTAATTTTGATTTAATAGAAGTGCGATAAGGCAAAGTGCATGTGACTATGTGCTTATTATTATTATTTATATAATTTATTACTTTATGTCAGTCTTGTTTTCCCTTTTAAATTCATTATGATGGAGGTTACAAAAATAACTGACATATATAATAAACTTATTGAGCCTTTTAATAATGCAAAGTTTTGAAAACATATATTTTTGACCGTATAAAGAATGAACAATGTAGCTGTAACAGCTGAGGTCAATTTTACTCCGTCATGTGACCTGCTCCATTCACAGCCTGATAATAACAACACTTACAAACCACCATATTAAATCGGCTTAAATAAAATTAAAAATTAAAAACTCCCAGTTATATCAAAGACAGCTCGTCTCTTCATCCAGGCTCATTAATATGGTAAGTGCAGCATCTTGTGCCATTCAGGGTTTCCAGTCTGTGTGAGGTCCGTCTTCAAGCTGAGGCCAGGTTTTCTAAAGCTTTTGTGCTTTTTCTTCTGGGACGACACCCGTGTTTACACGCCTGTTCCTTTTTTAATGATGTGCACGTGGCATACTAATCACGCAGGTACACCAGCCTGGAATGAGAGGCTTACTGTTTGTCATTGAGAGGTGGATACACCATGTTTATGTATTCTGCAGGATTAATGCTGCAGCAGTCATCTGACATCAGCTGTATCACCTCCACTGCCTCTTTCTGAAGTCTCAACTACACATGTGATTCTCAAAATCCCAAAGCTTTGTGTATTTTGTGCATTTTATTCCATTGCTTTTCCATTTATCTTAGAAATCCATCTTCTCATATTGGACCAACACTGTAACTAGACCAAGCATCATGAGTAAGGACCTTTTAGTCTCATGTTTAACAGAACTGCGGTTGGAGAAAAGATGGAAGATCAGATTAAACTCATCTCACTTGTGATGCAGCCTTTGTAAACCAGGAACTAGACATAAGGACAATATTCAATATTGAAAAAACAATATCATATCACATTACGTTATGATGAAATGATTTAGAGCATGTGTGATGTTCAGCCACGTTTCCTATCGAAACTGTGGCTGCTGTAATTGGGCTGCGTGCGTGCTGTTCCAAAAATAAATTGAACACGTGATCGATTCCCCCAGTTAAAAAAACGCTGCTTGTTAAATTCCCCCCCAAGAAAAAAAATCTCATTGCATCAGTGCAGCTGAGAAGAGTGAGGGAGCAACATCAAAAAGAAACCCTTCCTGTGGGAAAAGCTTTTTTCTTTTTTAATTAATCACGTCCTCGAACATTATTACATCATACTGGTAAATCGGAAGAAAAAAATTAAATATATATGAGGTTTAAAGAAATAATTTTGAGGAGATAAGGAGATCATGTTATTTGCGGCCTGGCTCAGGTGATGAGAGCGTGTGCTTTTTATTTTTGGACACACACATGAAAAGTGGAAGTGTTCATAGTTAGATTAATGAAAGCCTGGTTTGTGTAATACATCATCTCACAAAGGGAGAAGAACATTTCAGTTCTCTTCTGGTTCCTCTTTCTCATCCTTACACCTCTGCCTTTCATTTTCTCACTGTTCCTTCCCCTCCTTGTTTCCTGTCTTCATCCTCCCCTTCCTATCTTGTGTCCCACCTTCTCTGCTGCTCTCACTCCCAGTTCTCTCATCCTATTCTTTTTTTAATCCCCTCTCTTCCCACAGTCCTGTTTTCCATCCCACAGTCACTCCCACAAACAACAGACAAAGCTCCAGAGGTTAAGTGACGTACAAAGGGGAAAAGCAACAAGTTACGTGACTTAATAAACAAATCACCATAAATAAACATCCTCCCTGTGAGACTTGCCTCCGGCACTGAACTAACAGGGCCGAGCCCGTCCAATGGGTGCGCTGCGTTTCAGTCACCTGACAGCGCTCTGTTCGTGACAGGCCAGGGTGAGTAAGAGAAAGGGAGATAAAAGAAGAAAAGGAAGAAACAAAGAAGCAGGGGAAGAGTGAGTGGCAACACGACGGAGTGAGAGGAGGTGGAAAGGGAGGAAGAGCCTCAGGGACACCGTGAGAAAGAGGAGAAGACGGAGTGAGGAAGAGGTGTGAGAGAAATGTGAGGATGTGACAGAGACATGAAAGAGGGGGAGAGAAAACAGGGACAGGCAGAGGGAGGGAGGGAGGGAGATGGAGAGAATGCCTCTGAGAACTGGAGGAAGAAGAGGGGGACTACGTGAAAATAGACTGATGGAAATTAAAGAACAGGAAACTTTTAAATCAATTTAAAAAGAAATAATCTGGTGGCTGTTGCCATCTGCCATCAACCACCGATTTAAATTATTAAAATCTGACCAATCAATAAGTTGGGAGGGGGGGGGGGGCTCTTGAGTACAAAAACAGAGCTGATGTGACTCTTACATAAGAAATAATGTCGTAAACAACAATATCCACTGAGGCTGCTGCAAAGTGGAAATTATCATATTTGTGCAACCGTCAAAATCATGGTGACGTAGAGCTCTCATCACGGATGGTTGGCAGACGATATGAGGGAGAAACAAAGGTCAGTGAAGAAGAAGGAGAAGAAGAAGAAGAAGGAGAAGAAGAAGAAGAAGAGAGATAAAGGCAGCGGCAGAGAGAGAAGACAGTGAGAGCGAGCTCATCTGAGAGGCTGAGGCAACGCGTCCAGAGACTTCTCTCTGATTAAGGACTTTCAGCTGACATGGTAATTAAATATGGAGTATGAGGGAGCGGCACGACACACACACACACACCAAACACACACACACACACACACCAAACACACACAACCACACACACACACACATACATTCTCGTGGCTTTCAATTCATTCAAACACTTTACGCTCTGGTTAGCTGTGTATAATTTACCACAAGAGGTAATTTGCTAACAGTTAAATTGTCTCTCGCTGTTTCACACACACACACGCATACACACACACAAAAACACACACAAACTCATTATGTACAATCCAAAAAACAGGATTAAAATGCACATATGCATGAATTTTCTACTTTAAAACAGAGGAGCACCGATTATCACTCACACACACGTGTACACACACTTTTGCACTCACACACACACACACACACACCTAGAGTCTCTCACCTCTACAAAGATGAAACATGGGATGATGGAGTAGCTGCGCAGGGTGTTGTTGGACGCCATCTTGTCTCCTGTCGGGGAGACTTGTCCTCTCAAGGATTCACGTCAGCTCACTCTGTGGAGACGGGAACATCAAGTGTCAGCGTTCATTATACTGATCATGACACACACACACGCACCACTGACATCTCCAGCTATTACACTGGATTATTTAATGGCACCGACACGGTCTGTTAATGGAAACCTGTCGCCTACAGACACAGATTGTCGTTTTCATTTACACATGATTATATCTCAAGGACAGCTGAACTTTCTGTCCTGCCCATTTATCTGCAAACAAAGACACAAAAACAGATAATGAGGGAGGTGAAGTTTCCTTACCCCGGACCCAGCAGGATGTGCAAATGAAAACCAATCTGCTCTCATTTACTCTGCACAAAGATAATCAGCGCGTCATTATCTGCATACGTCTGTCAAAAACTCTGAAAAGACATGAAATTATCTGGTTCTTTGTGAATTCCCTCTGATGGATCCCAAAGCGTTTATAGGATTCAGGTGCTCTGATATGACCCCAGTCTCCTCTCAGTCAAAAGGGCTCATGAGTTCACCAGAGGGAGAAGGACTGGAAGATTCTACTGCATCTGATAGTTGCACCTGCAGCTGTTTATCACCTTATTAATTGATTAATTGATTGATTAATATCTCACCTGTAAGGCAAAGAGCTGTTCAGGGTGGATTGAGACCTATTGTCTGCAGTTTTCTCCTCCTTTTTCCAAATAATCTTCTTCGTTTTACAAAATATTGCCAGATGAAAACACAAAAAACGACTACAAACGCTCTAACAAGCCTACCAGGCCAGTAGGTGGCGATATAGTCGACATCATCTATCAACAGAGAAGGACGATGTGGTCCAACTGCCTCCGCTCTGCCTCCAGCATCTTGTGTTATCGTCTTCTGCTCGTCATAAACATCTCTACATCCTGCCGTCTTTCTTGAATAGAAATAAAATGGGCTGTCATTGGAGTTTTGTGATAAAAAAAACAACCAACAACACTCTTATCTGAACGAAGCTGCACAAAGTTCAAAACAAGTCAACAGTCAAGTCGATAAGAGGAATCACAGCAGCAGTCAGACTCTCACAGCTCAGGGGCTAGAGCCGTGTTAACAGCAAAAATATATTTCCAACTATAAAAGGTCTGGTTTGTTTCCTTCTTCTCTTGTCTTATTGTTTGGCCTCTTTTATCCATGTGACACAGTAAAGTGATGTCAGACGAAGACAAACATATTTATCTGTTCCCTCTTCCCAAGGTTGAGGGGGGGGGGGGGGGGTCAGAGAGATTAGCAACTGGAGGAAGGTGCAACACATCTGAGAAGATTCACTCTGACACTGGACAAAGTCTGAGAAGACACAACAATGGTGATGGGACACGAATGGTGATGGGACACCAATCTAATGGTGTGCAGCCACTTTGACTTTATCGGCTTATAATGCACACGGCAGATCAGATGTGGTGATGACAACACAGCTGCTAACATCTGTTCGACCCTCACAGTATTACTGATGCATCATTTATTAACAATATCTATATTAAATAAAAGTATGCTGCTTGTGTTTCAGTCTGAAATAGCCTCTTCTACTGTGGATTTGACCTGTTAGACGTCACTATTTGATAGATGAATCCAACATGACATTGATTATTGATATTTAACATTAACTGAAACACTTTTTTACAACTGAACCAGGAAAGTATTAATGTGCATCTTCAAATTTATAAAACAAACATGAAAATATAAACTACAGTGAGTCAAAAGACGACTTTAACCTTTCTACGAGTTACTTGCTTCGTATCATAAAGTGTTAGTTCAGCTCACTAATTATTACGCACAGGATATCGTGACAGCGTGAGTAGAAGCTGTTTTATAAGTGAGGATTGCAAATATCCTTCTGCACTCATGAAGCTGCACTGACCCAAACTCTTCAGCCCATTAGAAACCAAACTCTTCAGGCTCCCCCTGCAGGGCTGAGACACAGGGAGACACTGAGCCCGGCAGCTCTACTCAGTCCCCGAGTGTCTCTATCCCATCTCATTTAACACTCGGCCTAATCAAAACAACATGTGCTCAGTCTGACCAGCTTCACTCAGGGTTCAGAAGAACCAGGTCGGCTCATGTCTGTAAATAAAAACACTTCGGTGGATTCAAATCCTGCCTCGAGATGTCGGCAACGTTGCATCACTGCAGGTGACCGATCTTCCTCGGCTGCAAAAACTAAATATCAAAATGCATCTGTCTCTCCTCTGGCAGGAGGATCAGCTCAAACTTCCACTGGAGTGTCGGCTGTGGAGATTATCCTGGAGTCAGAGTTCACTTGAGAAGAGTGAGAGGCTGTCAGGCAGGATTGATGGACGCTCTCCCGGTTCCCCTCGAACCGCAGCCACCTACCAGAGAAGTCTTACATGCCGTGTGTAAATTTAATTGCTTTCTGTAAATCCATAAGTAAAAAAAAGCTACAGCTGAACATCCCCTGCTTTCCATCACGCCGCGCATTACAGCTGTAATCGGCCTCCGGTGACTTAGTGACTCTTCAGATGACGGCAGGTGGAGAGGCATCAGCCGCGGAGTAGAGTCGTGTGTGTAATGTGGTTAAAGCTCCGAGAATTAAATGACCACACTAATCACGTTTACATCCGATTCCCCACAAAACGCTCACTTTTTAAACACTTCTCGACAACCACAGGAAACAGGAAATCAATTATTCATCATCACGTTTGCAGCTCGCTCCACTGAACCAGGGTTTTATCAGCCTGGAATTTATTTGATATCAAGGGGAAATTTGATTTATATGAATTCTATATCGTCTACAGCCTCCAACGCAAACAGTTTATTAGCCAAGCGGAAAGAAATATATGTTATGTTAACTTGCACAATCAAATAAAAGTTGGAGCTTTAGAAAATAGGGCAATAAAGTAAATTTGAGAGTCGTTAGTCACAAAAATATATATTTATAAACATATAAACGAGAAGATAATACATCTGTAAGTTTATAGAAGTGAAAAGTCAAGAAAGATCTCTTCAATATAATAAAATAGAAATTACAAGATTACGTTCAACAAAAGCCCCAAATCAATTATGTTGTTATCATAGAATCTATTGTGCATCTTACCCACTTTACAGCAGGCGTTCTACACACAATACAAGATCATTTAGTAACTAGATTCCTCAGGTCTGTCCTCGTGAGGCTCAGCTGCTCATACTCATCAACAGTTAAAACCTCCATCAGCTCTTTGTGAAACCAGAGAGGAGATATAAGCAGCATCCACTGAAGGGCCATTTAACAGTAATGATCCATGTTGCACATATTACTAAGTTCATATCAATTAGTTGTGGGGTTTGTTTGTAATCAATACACACAAAGGTATGACCCCCCCCCCCCTAGTTATCTAAGAGGTACTGCACAAACTAAATGATATGACTACTGTTGCTAACCCTTGTATTTTCTAATTAGGGAGCCGGGCTTTGGAAGATTCTTCTCCTCTAGACGCTCGTAAGGCTCAGTGATCGTTTGTGGCAGGAAGGCGAAACCCCCCCCCCCCCCCCCCCCCCGGGGCCGATTATGGACGTTTGCAATTGGAATTTGTCAGAGCTATCGACGCAGCATCTCTGCCTCACTCTCTCTCTCTCTCTCTGCAGATCCAGCCTCTGCACAACGTCCACGCCCTCCTGCTGCTGTGGTTGTGCGACCTGACAGAACCGTTGTAGCTGCTGAACCCTGTCTGTCTCTGCAGGGGGGATGGAGGGTTGTGTGTTTACGCCTAAATGTTGTGTGTCTTTACATTTTGGGAGGTTTCTGTGCCTCTTAATGGATTTTGACATTCTGTTTTTACTTTCGTTATTCTTGCGTCGGTATTTGATGGATTGTAAGATGTCCCTCAGTGTTGAGAAATCAAATGTATAACTATTACAACAACCTGTTCTCACATCACATCAGCATCAGAAAGTGAAGAATCTTTCAAAAACAACTGCAACAGTTTTGTCACTAAACTAATCAAAGATGTAACTTTGTTCAGTTCTACACAAGCGTCTCACAACTTGTAATTGTCTCAAATGACAATTATTCTTTGTGTGTGGCTCCGAACCTTAAACAATTTTTATAAACGACTCCACGCTTTTATTTTCCGTCCTGTTCTGTGTTGAGTCATGCAGAGCGAGGACTCAGGCAGTTTAGCAGTCGGACTGTGTCGGACGATTTGACTCGGAGGCTCCGTGACAGATGAGTTAAACGAGGGAATTTAAGGGGGCAACGCTCGGTGGCAAAGAGTTCACACTTAACTCATTTCTCTCTCTCTCTCATCAGAGCCGCCCCACAGCTCGGCGGAGTCACGGCGCCGAACAATCGGACTTAGTCACAGGAGAAGTCTCGACATGATTTCTCTTCTTCTCCCAGCCCCGAGGACACGGCACTTTTCAAAAGGTGGTTCAAAGATCAGAACCAAGGAGCATTTTTCTTCCAATTCCAGGCAGCCAGTTAATTACAGTCAGATGAAAGGTGATCAGATTGTCTTCCCAGCGGCGAGCTCATGAAAGGAGCAGCCTACAGGCCTTGTCAGGATTCATCAGCGTCTCCTCCCCCCCCCCCGCTCAGCCCCGCTTGGGATGACTCGGTCTAGACAGAACCGCTCTCCGCTCAGACGGCCAGAGCTGAGTGTGAAGTATCGAGCCTGGAAACATCCTCGGATTGACCATCTCCTGGTCTCCAGCCGAGTGAGCTCAGGCCGCGAGGACTAACTGAATGTGACTAATCGGTCACTGCGACCGGGTCGGTGATGGAGCCGGGAGTCAGACAAACTGGCCGTGGAGCAATGAACCATCTCCTGCAGTTATCAGAGTTTGGCATGTGACCTTCTCTGCCTCTGCACTTGAACAGAGGACCATCAGTGATTTGAACAGAGAACCATCCGTTACAACAAAGTGGTTCAAACTGCGGCAAAAAGGCGACTGCACTTATGGACATTTTGAACTTCCACTCAGAATCCCTGCAAAGGTTAAGACCAAACTGAATCATCTGAGCTTCTTTCTACAGACAAATGTAGAGCTGATTAAAATGACTGCTCTTGTTATCTGGCTTATTGAAGCTCCCTGCACATGAGGCTATTTTCAGTTCTTCTAAGAACTGAGGAACACGTTTGCTGGGAAAGATTCCCACTCCCCATGCCGGCCTGTGTCCTACTCCACAGTCCACTGCTGCGCCTTATAGCTATTTAGCTATTAGCAAATGCTTATTTCATCATTTAATATACAAAATTAACCTTTTCATCCTGAACTGTGGAAAGTTTCATGGTAAACTATGTGTATAAATCTCGTTGTTTACGTTTGTTGATTGAACAAAGCCTCACACACTCTCCCAATAAACACAGAACTGTCCCGTAGCTTCCTCTCCTGCACAGCAGAGCAGCTCTGTATTTTGCACTGTATGAAATGATTCTTGATTTTGCTCATTGTTAAAAGATCTGCACAAATGCAGGTAAGCGTTAACATAAAATAATCTTCCCGCTGCATTTCCCCGGCAGAGCTTCAAATCAGAACGGGCCGAGGACTCACAGAGGACAGAGAGGAGTGAAAAGACGGAGAGAGGAGAACTACAGAGGAGGCAGACAAATGATCGAGTGAAGTCATTTCAGCAGGTGGTTCATTGGGGGGGGGGGGAGAACTTCTCCTGGGAAAAGGCTGCTTGTCATTTTCAGTGGGAGTCTGGAGCAAAGTCCATAATAAATGGTTTCTCTCTTACTGGCAGCCACAGTTCCTAGTGCCTCTGCACATCACACCTACCGTCTGCACTCAGGGTTCAACATACGTGTTTAAAGATTCTTTCTCTCACACTGAAGAAACCTTCGACAGTAAAAACGAATAAAGAGCGAGCAAAGAAAACAGTGCTCTGAGAAAAACATATCTACAAAACATCATATACTAATGACACACAACCTTGGGATCGCTGCACCTGCTGCAACTCTGATCAATTGTTTTCTACACTGTTAAAACTGAGACACAGATGTTGAGAAATCTCTTCCTACAATATATTCAGAATATTCTTTATTCCAAACCTTAGATTGTATAAAGATGTCTTATATTTCCGGATTAAAACGTTTTGAATTCAACCACAGCAGATATTTAGCTTGAAAAGAGCAAGTACTATGTGTTACAGAGTGTTGCTTTATGGGTTGTCTGAAGCCTTAATGTTGCTACATGGCTAGTGAGTGTTCTCCCATGCGTCTTTCTGGATTAATTGACCTTTAAACTGTTTTGGTTTGGTCCAGTTTTCTCCGTCACGTGTTCTGCAGCCAGAGAAAAGATCCACTCAAGAAAAGTTCTCATGCGTCTTCACTGCAGAAAGGAACCGGGGACAGAAACCCGTCAAACAGACAAGAATAACGTCCGCCACAGATGATGAGCTCAAAGATGGTGGAGTCTGCAAACTGTCAGAGAAAATAATAATGGGAGAGTAAGAGAGGATGTGACTCACGACAGTAACTCCGGGGACAGTGAGCTGTCTGCGGACGTCCAGCTGAACAGACATTCTGGTAAACAGCCAAACTCTGTTATTGTCAGACGGGTGAAGGGAGGATGAGGAAATTGCAGTTGTGCTACTTCACTCACACGAAGAATTACTGCAGACATGCTCACTCCATCTTTTGTTGCCTGTGCTATTTAACAAGCCTTTGCAATGGTAATATTATTATATGAATGTTAACTATAAACATATAAACCCCCTTGAGACAAACCGTGGATGTTGTACCCAGAAGAGCATATTGTGGCATAGACATAGTTTGTGTATCCAAAGTCTGACACGGACCAGAAACAACACAACAGACACAAAACCACTGATGTCTTCAAAAGTCTTTTCTAAAGATCATGTAAAACAGCGCGAAGAGAGTCGATGCACAAAATGCCACAATTTGACAAAAGATCGCAAATATGGAAGACACATCTACAAAAACACGGCCATGAAAAACCAGGAGCAACGAGGAACAGCATGGATTTGAAATGACTTCTCTCGGGAAATGAGTTTCATATCCTTCAGCTTTACTGGCAAGTCGACCCGACGCCCGGCGACAATAAACAGCAGAGGACATATAAATGTCAAATGCAAAAGACGAGGATGACGAGATCAGAGACAGAACAAAGTTAAAAGTAAATCATGATCAGGCCTTTTTAAAGAAACTGAAGAAAACTTCCCCTGAGAAAGACTTGAAGACATAAAGAAGCATGAGGAAAGAGAATGAAGCTCATTCCTTCAGATGCTGGTGAAGTGCAACACGTACCACCTCAAGGCTCCGTCTGGGTTTCCAAATACCAAGGCTCTGTCTCGGCTGCTGGCCGGAGTTTCACCCTCGTGTCTTTTCTCCCAGATAAAGAGCAGTGGTGGGGATTTTTTTCTGAAGCTCTTTTAAGCTCTTTGCCAGAGTCGTGATCTCTTTCTGCTCATTTCACCAACCGAACGAGAACACCGCGTTTTTATTATCAGCTGCTTTGTTACCACTTTAAATTCTCTCCCTTTGAATGTGGGCTAATGGTCAATAAACATCTTCATGAGGTCGGGGCTTTTCTGCTCTGAGATTCCTTCTCCTTACGATTTACTTCTATTGATTTATTGATTGCTCATGGGGCTTATATTCGATTATATAACAATTTCAAATATCGAATTAAGATATCCATTTAAAAAGCTGCTTGAATATACGCACTGAATAAATCCAGAAGGAATCTTGGCTGTTGTTTTCCTTCCAAACTAATTTCATTAGCATACATCTTAGAAATGCTTCAGGTACATTTGCATATGTATTAATGTTTAAATTTGAGAAGTTGAAACCAATGCAGTTTCACAGGCCGCTCACAGGCTTCTCTGTGTGAGTGTGTGTTTGTTCGTGTGAGGGTGTGTGTTTGGGTTTTGCGTGCTGAATGCTGAGTGATGCCGAGCGAGTTGGTCTCACGCTGCCTCACAACATCTCCGTCTATATTTAGATCAAAAAACGAGCTCTTGGTCTGTGAGTGTTCAGCTGTTTTTCAGTCCAATAAAAACAAAAACCACCAGAACCATCACAGTATCGTCCTCCATGCCCAGCAGCTGGAGAGTCCACATTACTACATCCTATTTTTAATACGTTCCAAAAATGTTGTGCCTTCAGAAGTGTTGATTTACATTCAACCAAAACCACAATCCTTCTCTTTTGCAGCTGAAACCTAAATACAGACCGGACTGTGGAAGTGAAATTAAGTTTCCTAAACTACATATTTGCAGTTTAGTTGCTCATTTTCAAGGAGCTGGGGCTCGATGACCTCACAGACGATTCAATAATCAGAAAAACGACATACGTGAAGAAGTGTTGCACCCAGCAACAGTACGAGTGAGTCACTATAACTAGTGTCACTCAGTAGAGCCCATACAGTAACTGCAAATTGCACACTTATAGAAATCAGCTCCCTAAACACGCCAGATTTTCCCATCAAGGTTCATGAATTATTCTCTGAGAAAATAACAAAAATGTTGAATAACGCCCCGATCTCATTAAGGTAAAAGGGAAATCCTGGATCCAGCCCCTGCATTGAGATATTCAGTCCGATGTTTTATTGCATATTCTTGCAAAAAAAAAAAAAACACACACTAATGGACGAGGGTGAAATCACAACCTCCTCCTTAAACAGATCATTTAATTCTGTCCATACACTGTTATGTTATTATGGAAAATATCTAAATAAGATCAGCAGCCTTAAATAGGGTCAATTACCATGTATATTTTAAAACACACACAGACAAATACACACTCGCACACACACACACACACACAAACAGCCAGCAGGCATATTTGGCTGCAACTTGAATTATTCCCCCATTAGCTCCCATTCACATCCTGACTAATTATATACACGAGTGTGCGCTGAGAAGCTCAGGCCGCGTTCTGGCACACTATAAAAACACCCATTAGAGTCGACAACACGCAACAACATTAATCAAGCCTCCTTGTACATGTGTGGACGTTCAGCCAAAATTTCACGCCGCTCTCTCTCTCTCTCTCTCTTATGTGGCCTCTGGAAAAAAAAACCCAGACAGAAATATTCATGAAGCCTCTGCCTTATTGTTGTTATGGCTCTTGCATCGGTCGTTCCTACTGATAAAACCAGGGGCCACTCAATTTCCGGGGGCAGGTCTTATCTCACCTCGGGGCCAATCCCCCCCCCCCCCCCCCCCGAGACGTCAGAGTGACAGATCTACCGCTCCAATCGGGACGCCCCCCCCCCCCCCCCCCACTGCACTAATAACCCCCCCCTGCCACATCTAGTGGTAATCAAATACCTGCACTAGACCAATGATAGTGTGTGTGTGCGTAGTCTGAGTGGGTATGTATGAGTATGTGTCTGTGTGTGTGTGTGTGTGTGTGTGTGTGTGTGTGTGTGTGTGTGTGTGTGTGTGTGTGTGTGTGCATGTGATCAATAGCCAGTCTGTGGGTGTGGGAGTAGAAGAGGCGTTAGAGGTCAGGGGTCACCGCTTCCTGCGTCCTTACTACTACTATAAATCTGCCTGATGTTTTTATTTGCACAACACAACGCAGCGGCTGGTGTCCCCCCCCCCCCCCTTTTCATTATTGTCGTTTGTAACACATTTCAAAACAGCACCTTGCAGCTAATATGATTTCCACCCCCCTCCCCCTCCCCACCGGTTAAAGTGGACCTAAACAGCTTTGTGTGTTTGCAGCTACAGAGCAGTTTGCTCCTGAAACAAAACGCATTTGTGTGTCCACTCTCCCTGAGCACCTCCTCACTGCTGCTTGAGAGGAATTTCACATGTGTGTGTTTCTTTTCATCAATTGCTGCGTGAGGAAGTCGTCAGACACCGGAGCTGAATTTCATTTCCACAAATCTCACGGGACGCCCCGGTCGATTGGAATAAAAACCTCCAGAGCTCCATCACTTGAAGACTTAACTGGAACACAGGCATGTTCTCGCTATAAAGTCTCAGTTTAATATAAACAAGGCGTGTGGGTCTCCAGCACGTCATCACACACAAGACACAACTTGTGCTTTTCAATGACCAAAACAAATCCATATCTTAAATCAAAAATGGTCAGCCTTATGGTTCTATTTGTGCCAATCAATATTTGACAGTATTTGTAACTTATCTTCTGTCTTTCCTTTCTTTAACTTCACTTCTATGCCTTCTACTGTTTTCCTTTACAACAAATTCTACTTTCCAACACCTTAATTATTTCTTTCTTTATAATCCAGACTCGTGCTGCTCTCCTTTGCCATGAAAATAAAGCAAGTTGTCTCACTGTAGTTTTCAATTTGACTTAATGAATCTGGACACGGAGCTGGTTCACAGCAAACACAGTGACTGTTCTACAAAGTGTTCAACTTCAATTTCAAAATGAATACCTCAAAATATGAATAATGATAAATCTGATGACATTTGAAGCTGACATTAGAAAATAATCCCACATCAGTGTGATGACTGCTGCCGATGATGTCACAGGTGAACGTCACAGTAGTGTATCACTGCCTGGCGTGATGATGTCATCGTGACCTCAGTCTGTCTTCCTATCTGACTGATCAAAAGTGACGTAAACTGCTTAAGGGAAGACACACACACACACACAACCTTCTGTTGTGCACAAGCAAAACCTTGTGTGCAAGATGTCTGCATGTGCACACTCACGTCTGACACACCACACTTGGGCCTTTATGTAGAAATGCATTGTGGGTGGGTGCCAAGAGGTGTCTTGCGTCCAGCCGACCCTGCTGTCAGCCGGGGAGAGGCTCACCTGATGCCCAGCCACCTGCCATCTGTCTGCTAACTAATACCATTTGCCTGCTACCGTGTTCCGCAGGGACCAGCATGAATACAACTGTCAAATCGGAAAAAAACACACACTGCACAAAATCACAGGTCCGATCTCCTAATGGTCAGAGGAAGGATTCGCCTCTGGGTGGCTGATACCGTCTTATATCCAGCTCTCGGCAGAGGGACACGAGGGGGGGGACTGAATGCAAACGGCAGCATGCACACAAGCAGAGAGGAAGAATGGAAGTAAAACCAGCAATGTTTGCCTGTTTCTTTGGGGCGTAACAGGAAGCACTGTGCACTAATTAGAGAGCAGGTATTCAGCACTTTTTCACCAAGAACTAAAGGCCAACACTGACTCCTGCTTCCTTCAGGACCCTGCAACCATGCATGATCATCTGCAAGGCCTCTAGAGCTGCAAATATGAAAATAATATCACATGCATTGTGATTTTTGAGCCAAATCTGCAGCCCCATGCACACAAACTGAAGCTGACAGTAATATATATATCATATGAAGCCAGGAAGCTGCTGAAAAAGAGGTTCACCCTCATTTCCATCAGATAAGAATCAGACAATTCATATTATCTCTGCTGTCAGGGGCACCAGGAGGAAGACGAGGTTAATATCCAGCTGTGATATTCCAGCTAAAGCCCAGGCTGCACAGGCACAGCCCCGTTTGTCTGAGTGTAATAACCGGGGAGGCAGTCCGAGGAGGAGGACGCACACTGCACGGAATTAATTTCAAGGTTACCCTCATCAAGGAACCATAATAAGCCTGGGATTTCAGTGGTTCAGTTGATCTGAGAGCCATCCACTGCTCGGTGCATGTCTGGGGAAGGGGAGGAGGAGAGGGGGGGGGGGGGGGTCTGCTGGAGGAGGAATAGCCAGCCTCAGAGGCTGGGGGGCGGGGAGATGGGTAAAAAAATGTTTGCTGAACTGGAGGCTCGCTCGCTCGGCAACAAGGGCGCCGACACGTTTTGCACAAATATTCGTTATTTGGAGACAAATGCGCACGAGCAGAGGCGCATAATCGAATTAGATCCATTAATAAAAATCACATTTACGCGTAAAGACGCACCGGAGGGCGGTCACTGTTGCTAGTAGAGACAGGTGTCTGTCTAAAATACCGATATCGACATCTTTTACAACCGTGATAGTGTCCGCACGTTCCCCGTGGACGGAATCGGCTCCAGGCGCAGACACCGTGCATCTTTACGCGCGTGTGTGCGTTCAATCAATCAAGAGCCGTGCGCTTTGACTTGATTACGGTCCGAACTTGCTTCAGCAACAGACAATGGCCACACACACACAACACACCACACCTCCCATTGCTTGTGTCTCTCCCCCACTTACCGCGGTGTGATGAGGCAATAATCCGGTGAAAGGCGAATCCATTGAAGAGAAATGCGGATTGAAAGGGGGACGGAGGGGAAACGTGAGCGCTCCCGCTACTACTAACAGGCTACTACTACTCCATGGGCTCAGAGCAGCTCTGGGTTTGGGATGGGGATCACGCAGCGTGTGTGTGTGTGTGTGGTGTGTCAGCGCATGAGGATGGATGCTGTTTCTTGTCGGCGGGGGCGGGGACAGGAGACGCGTACTGGTTTCCAGTGGAGCGTGTTTAATTCTGTGTAGGGACCTTGTGTTGAAAGCAAGTCGCCCGTCTCGCCCCGCGTTGTTCCCCATGCAGCCATGTCTCGCCCCTGCACAGAGTTCCACATCCTCCAGGAACGACTGCTGCTGTTCTTCATTATTCTCCTCATCCTCATGATGCTGCCACCTTGTCACGTGCACAGGGTGGAAGAGTTCTGGATGTGATATTATGAGATGGGCATTAATATGAAATATGCGTTGATTGAAGATATTGCAGTTACAATGTGGATACAAAATTTGATTATTGTGTGTTTCCAATATTTGTTTTATTTCAGTTTGATACCAAGAGTCTAAATGGATAGATGATAGTAATTAAACGAATTACAATAACTTTATTTGTGTAGCACTTTAAAATACAAGTGACAAAGTGCTTTACGACATCAAGTCCAAATAAGAACAAGAATTCAATGAAGTGAAATCCAAGAAATCCTGACATTAATGTTTGCCTTCTAATCTACACTTTGAAATAATTGAGAAACTTGCTTGTGACCTGCTAGTTAATGTCACCTTTTATAATTATATATATATATATATATATATATATATATATATGAGGGCACAACTAAATGAAAATAAGTAAATAAGAATCAAATGTAATTAAAAGACTTTGGCGTTTCGATTTGAATGCCATGGAAGCAGTCTTATGAACATGGGAGTTTGGATTGGAGTTTTTCCCCAGTAGCCGCTGGTGGTGAAGGATTCAGAGTTGAAGTGATGTGTGTGTAGGGGAGGGGGGGGTCACCCACTGATCCTGGTACTGTACAGACAGCTGACTGACAGGAGGGAGAGAGAGCATTTAAAACTGTGACAGCTCACAGGTGATTGGCTCAAGGAGAGTTGGGGATTGGATTCAAAGAGGAAAGGAGTGGGTGGAGCTTCAAGACAGCAGGAAGTGGTCGGCGTGCACGAGAAGAAAGTCTTGCTGAACTTTCGCTCGGCTTCATGCCAGCGGTTACCTCTCTGGTCTGTTTTTAGATTTTCAAATCACTCCTCTATGGATTTCAGGATTTCTGACTCATCCAGAGGTTGAATTGGACAGAGAATGAACAGGACCACAACAAGACACAGGCTGTAAAACGTCCTCTTCACAGAGGCTTTCTTCAGCTGTCAAATCAAGCTGCAATACAAACGCTTTAAATACAAAAGACACTTTTGTTTTTCACACCCACTCCAGGATTTAAGGGCCTGTTCCCGATGGATCTCACCAAACGTCTTCTCTATCCCCATCGCTCGGCTCATCTTCATCCAGTCGCTGCTCGGCCTCATTGCGTAACACACCTCTCCTCACAGGACTGTCTAAATGTAGCGGCCCACCTCTGTGACACGGTTAGCCGTAGCGTTAGCACTGCAAACGACCCCGCTGCCAACAAACTGGGACAGGGCCAGTGTAACCAGGCTGCCCATGTCTCTGAGAAGGAAAGAACCAAAGACACACTGGTGTGTTCAGTGAACTAGATTCAGAGAGCATGCTACATTACACTCAGGCACCCCCCTCTTCCAATCCTCTGCTTTTTCAGCCCAGTTCTCTCCCTCCTCCCTTCGTCTCTCCTCTGCGGCCCTCACTCGCAATAAGCAGACTGAGTGGAAAAAAGGGGCATCGGGCAACTGTACAATCGTAAAATGTGCACTCAGCGCAAGTTATAATTAACGGTGGAGTGCTGAAGTGGTCTGAAGATGCGACGGATGAATGTGGTTCCAGATTCGGGGTGTTGTGCTGGATCTAAATGAGGGCAGCTGTAGCCTGGAGGGACACAATCTCACTCAGGACCAGAGGGTTGCTGGGCGTTAAATCCAAGATTATCTGATGGAATATTATCAGAGTAAATGAGACAGAAGCAAACTGGGAACAGCTGCCAAAGTGATTGTGTTCTTTAGCAAAATGCTTCACCGCTAATTTGGCCGATACTGAGTCGACACAGAAGTGGCACAACATGATCCATGTGTTGGGGAAGCAGCAGCAGCAGCAGCTCCGGTGTTTCCTCACCAGATGCATTCGGAGGTTGTGGGTGACCTGTGTTTTGGATTGTCAGAGCCGCCTACACAACCACTGTTGCAAAAAGGAAACACAGACAAATAGACCTGAAGCATGGAAATATACTTCAGCTCAAAACTGTGCAGGTTGTGGTTTAAGGTATCGGTTTAGATCTGATTCGTACTGGATATTCAGACCCGATCCAAATTATCTTTGGCCCAATAAAGACCATCAGAGTTAAAACAGTGGCAACAGCACGATGCTCCGACAACTAATGAGCAGCCTCCAGTCAAAAGCAGGATGAATGTGTATTTTCCCTCTGAAGCTCACACTCTCCATCTGCCTGTTCTTTCTCATGTGATGATTACGTAAATAAGAGCTTGAGTTCACTCAGGTATTAGATCTCTTTATGACGTCTAGAAAAAGTACATTTACATGCAGTATTCCTTATTATTGCTGGTAAGTCTAATTCTCAATGTACATGCGAGTTGTAGGGAGGCATAACGTGGTTGTTATACAAAGTGTAGGACTCCAGAGACTAGGGTTATGATCCTGAGTCCTTTGAATTAACCCTACATACGTATCCATCCATCCATGGATATGCTTTTTAATACTTGAGAAATAAGAAGCCAAATTCCCTCTCATAGTATCTCAGTCTCATCGGTGGAGGGCAGTTTTATTTTTGGAAATCCCCCAGAGGAATTTCCGTCATGGAAAAGATTCATCAAGTTGTTTATGTTTACTAATATTTGTATGGCAATCTCAGCAGAGTGTTCCCACGCTGAAATTACCGTGTTGTTCCTGTGGGTTGATTTGTGGAATATGTCCCATATACTGTACATGTGAGATATATACAGTGGGTGATGTCGTGCCAAAGGATTCAATGAGACCAAGCGTACATATCTATATATCCTGCTTGTTTGAATCCATCAAATTAAGCCACTAAAGAATGTATGAGGAAGACGGGGTTAAAAGTGCTCAGCTGCTTTATAGACTGTGAACTGATGAGGAAGAAGTGTAAGTTCTCGTGGCAGATGTTCCAGCATCTCCGGCTTTCCCTCACTCTCTGGATAGGAGAAGAACTGGGAGAGAAGTCCTTCAGTCAGCTGGGGTCCTGAGATGGATGAAAAGGCTTGTTGACTAAAGAGAGGTCAGACGAGAGTTACTCAAACAAACGGGGAAACCATATGTTCACAAGCAGCTCGCCATAATGGAGCCGTGCACAGGGGCAGTTCCAGTGCATCGCTAGTCAATCACTTTAAAGTAGAAAGAGCGGAGAGGTGAAAACTGTTTCCTGCACAAACAATCTAATAGCAGCTCTTTCCCAGTTTCTCAGTATGTCGAGCATGAGCCCCAGCACATGAAGACCCCCGCCCCCATTCAGAGAGACATGTTTTGGTTGTTTTGTGTCTCTCATGAGGACATTCTGCACCTCTTAAGTCATCAGGCATCTCTGTTTGGTTCTTATGTTTCTTTGTGGTCCTTTCAAATCTTTTAATAGTCTTTCAATGTCTTTGTGTGGTCTCTTGATGGACATTTAACATTTCTTTGTGGTTGTTTCGTATCTCATCAATCACTTTTGACTGTTTAATTTGATTAAGCATCTTTTTGCCATTGATTCATGTCTCTTTGCTGCCAATGTGCATCTTCTTGTGGGTAGTTTATCAGTTTTGGGTATTTTTGCGTCTATCTTTCTCTTTTTGTTCAAATCCTGTCTCTAAGCATGTTTTTGTGGTCAATTAATGTCTCTTTGTAGTCATTAAATGTCTATTTATGATCAATTTGTGGCTCTTTGTGGCCATTTTGCATGTTTTGTGGTCATCCCACGTCTCTTTATGGTCATCTTGTGTGGTTTATAGTTACTTTAGATCTTGTGGGGTCATTGTGTGTGTTTTGATTGACTTTTTAACAACAAATATGAAAGATTACAGCGGTCAGTGAAAGCAAACAGGGAGATACTATGGGTCTATCTTTTAAAACCATAGCTGAAATTTAAATAACTGTAAATATATCAGCATGTCCCCCTTAAATTCCTCTTAACATTGTCCATAGTCGGATGCAGGCAACCAAGAAGGAGTCAAGCTGCAGGAGTCATCTGATTTCTTCAGACCCTTTGTTCTGCATCCATTCGCTCTCTCTGGGGACGACACACACACAGAAGGGAATATCAGATTTCATACAATGTACACGCATGTCATCTCATAAACTGAATTATTCTCTCCATCTACCAAAGAAGATCATCGGCTCTGATGCAACAACATAGTTTCACTGATATGATAACAGAAAGAAGGATGTTGAATGGGTTCACAGAATTATGCAAAACAACACAATGTGGACCAAAGTGAATTCTTACTTATGAAGGAGCTACAGCTTCTCAACCTACTTACTGTACTAACACCTACAAATTCATCTTAAATTCATCTAGATCTTAAAGTAACTGAATCTGATTCGTCACGTTCATATTACTGCCACATAATCCTATCCACGTCAAAATCTATTCATCTTTTCATCTTGAATGTCCACCGCGTGTTCTCTGCATTTCAAAGTCTCTTGAAACAAATGACACTCCAGATCTCTCCCTCTTCAGCAGCTCTTCCGGCGGCCATGATTCCTCTCTCAGTTAAGTGTCTCAGTGGATTTCACAAAAGACTCGTTCTCACTCTTTCTCCGCAACTCTACTTCCATTCGAATGAGTGGCTGGTTTCGCCCGACTCTCCCCCGCCCATCAATGGAGCTCGAGCCTGCACCAAGCCCCCATGTGTCTGTGTTTTGTGTAAATGTGTGTGTCTGTGTGCCCACGGCCCCATTATTCCAGAAGCTTATTGATCGGAGGGTGTTTGGTTTCTCGGCGGCTCCTAGGCGCTGGGCCCGTTTCCATGGCAACGTGGCAGGCTGGCCTTGGCTGTGATCGGTTCTTCTGGAGAAGAGACGATGACACACACACACATTCTCTGTCACTTTCTCTCTCTCACACACACACACACTCACACACACACGATTTTAAATGTAGAAATGTCCTTTCTTTTATTTTCACAGTGTGAAATAATTGGGAAATAGATTCAGAAAACAGATCCATCACTTCTCTGTGGCCTCAGTCCATTTTTATTAAACTGTCCAGGCTTCCAGCTGGACACAAACAGAAACTATAGACGAAACTAGATATTATATTTGAGGGAATTTATCCCCTGAGGGCTGAAACCCGACACTACAACTATTTGATAATATCTTGTCTTCCAAGAGTATCAGATCCATCGGACTCACCACAATCCTCTGCCATTGACACCTCCGTCTGCATCGCTGCCAACTTGTAGCTCTACTGGATCGTAAATAAAGATGGACGGCTCGTGAAATGTGAAGCCAAACTGCCTCTATCACCCCCTGGTGGCTGGATGCAGAATAGAACATAAACCAGGCCTACTCCATGTTAGCAGATGGGACCAAGGACATGTCAAGTAAAATAAAGTGATCATAGTGGCTTCAATGCAACTTTAACCCTAAATATTCATTCGTACTGTTGGTCAGCTGAAATGTCATCATTATTATTATATCATTAATAAATTTCCTTGTAATTATATGATAAACAAATAATACAACAAAACATGCATCCACACCGACTGTATTGAGTGGGAGTCACGCTGATCTGCTGCTATAAATAACTTGGTTCAGGAGGTTGTCGTGGCAACCAACAAACTGATGCCACGGTGGGGGGGGGGGGGCTCTCCTCCGTGGAGGAGGGAGCACATTCAGCGGAGGGACGAGCAGAGGAGAGGGAAGGACGGGAACGAGAGAGGAGGGATGGGAAAAGATTCCTTAAGAAACAAAAGTAGAAAAGAATGAGGACAGCAAAGACAATGGAGATCAGAGAGAGGGTGAGAAACAGGATTGGAGGAGGATCAAGGAGGAACGAGAACAAGACCATGGGGTGAGGAGAGGAGTGAAGGGCATGAATGAGTAGAGGGGGAAGGAAAAGAAGAAGGAAACATGGAGAAAACGTGACGGGAGAGAGGAAACGAAAGTCATTACCGTACAATATTTGTCAGTATGTTGTAAAAATGTTGTCATATGAGCTAAAATTGGAATATCATTCATAAACTACGCTGGTTTTCAGCTTAGATTGTTGCCAGAGGCTTTTCCGAAGGTATCGAAATGCACCTCAACATCCATCCATCATCCTTAACGAGGGTCGCTGTTTACACCCCTACAGGTCACCGGGGTATTGCAGGGCCAACACAGACACAGACACAGACAACCAATCACATTCACAATTTTCAATTTAGCGTCTCCAGGTAATCTAATGTGCATGTGTTTGTATGTGAGAGGACCTGAGATATCCCATGTAGACAAGGGGAGAACATGCAAACACCACACAGAAGTTCTCACCACTGCACCACCTTACTGCCCCCACCTCCCCCTTAAGTTTCAGTCTTCTCACTTCCAACATGACAATGCAATGGACTGGAAAGTGATGACTATAGGAAATCTTTCTTTTGAGTTTGGGGTGAAAGGACTTGACCATCACCTCATAGCAGGTAGCATGTTATCGCCATGTCTGGACAGGTTTTCTCCAGGTCCACACAGTCCAAAGACTCCAAACTGAAAACTCTGAGTATGAATCGTTGTGTGTCTGTGTATGTCGGCCCTGTGATATGCTGGCGACCCGTCCAGGGATGCTGGGACTGGCTCCAGCATCTCATGACCCTTAAAGATAAGCATTATAGATAATGGAAGGATGGAACCAGTTGTGCACTGTTTTTCCATCCATCCATTCCAATTTGTGTACATACAATTTACAATTTCCAAAAAAACACAAAGCCTGGTTTCTCAAACACGAGTCCAACAACATTACGTCCTCTCGTTTTATTGGCCACGCCGGCCAGATGCAGGCACTGACCTAGACTCATGTCTGCCTCCTACACCCGTACCCACACGACGGCTGTCTGCCTTCATATGTGGTGCGCCGCTGTGAGAACACGCACTGATGCTGACAGGAGGCTTTAACAGGATCACAGGGAGCGAGGGGGGTGGGGGGTCACAGCTGGGAGCCGGGGAGGGTGCAGAGGGTAGGAATGATGTGCGAGAGACGGGCAGCGGAGGAGAAGAAGGAGACGTTTTAAAAATCGGAGAGGAGGGGTCGAAGGGGAGTGAAGGGCAGAAGTGTGAAAAGAGACGTGAGCAGTGAGAGGGACGATGGGGCCGAGGACGTTCGGGGGAAATGTGGGCTTAAGGAAGAGAGAGAGAAGGGGGGAGCGGGGAGGATTAGTGAGGCAAGACAAAAGCCTGGTGTATACTGCGAAAAGGGAGCTGAAGCTTTTCATCCACATCCGCCATAAATCATCACAGCCCGTTCTGTGGTGTTTTTCTTTCTCTGCCCTACTTCATTTATCCGTTTGATCATAAACACAGTCGGCGGAGAATCCCCCCCCCCCCCCCCCCCCCCTGCTTTCTCCCCCATTTCAACGCATGTCTTCATTTATCAGCTTCTCTCCATTTCTCCGACTTCTCCCCCTTGGAAGTCTCCCCCCGTTTCTCGGAGTATCTCTCGCTCGCCCTCTCACTCTGTGTATATTCCGTTGGACGACAGTGAAGGATGATTTTCCCCCGAGAGGTCCTACTTCTTCCTTCTCCTCTCACAACACAAGACAAATACAATCAAGCTAAAAGTTTGGCTTCAGAGCCATGTTGGTTTACAGTTCAGTGTATCTGACTCTTCTCTAACAACGGGAGTAAGGGAGGCAGGCCGCTACTGAATCTGACATTTTAAGATTTCTTCTTTTAACTGCAGCGTGAGAACTACAACTAAAATATGGGAGAATTAGATTCAGGAGAATATTCTATTTGCTTCCTTTAGTACAGCCCTTGTTTTCCAGCTGTTTTTGCTGATGCCACATTTGCTTAATACAAAGTTCGAAGTGCTCAATACTCAATTACAGATTAAGAAAACATGAGAAATTCACGCTGGAAAGAGGCAGAAACAGGAAACAAGGCTTCGTCCTTGGGAATTCAAGGTTTTTATACCGGAGCGTTGGGCTTAACAAATCATGGGTTGCTTTTCATATGAATTCCCATGATAAACATGTTGTTCTTGCTATGACCTTCACGAGGGATGGTTAAAGGCCCAATAAAGATAAAAGCTGACTCCAGTCTTTTAAAGATACTCCACTGAACTGTTTTTTTTTTCCAACTGCAGTCAACACATCTCCACTTCCTCCCACTATCCAGAAATAATGATGAAATATCAATTTTGAATCAGTCTCAGCTGTCAATCATGACAATATACCCGGTTTAAATGGTATCCGATTGGTCCGTGTTCCATCTGCTTACATGGAGGAGGCGGGGTTTATGGCCTATACCAACCACCAGGGGGCGATTGTAACATTTTGGCTTCACTTTACATCTTTACATAGAGTCTGTACTGCAGAAGATGTGTGAGAAGTGAAGATGATCAGCTCTCATCTCAATCATCCTGTTGGACCTGAATGGGAGCAGATGTTCTCGGAGGAGGATGAATGAGGTTATGACGTCGGATGGATTCAAACGGTTTCCATGGTCCTGCTGATAAAACTCGACACTAATTGAAAAACAAAACTTTCTCACGGCCTGAATTCATTCCCAACACTTCCGGCTGGAGTTCAAGCTGAGCCTCAATAATTTATGCCTCAATTTTAAACCCTCAACCTGCAGTTACTTTATCTTTTTAATAAACTCACCCACTTATGCTTTTACCAAACCTCGGGCAAATTAATCATTATTCTAATCTGTAATCTGCAAAGAGTCTGACCCAAAAATAACTCCCCAAACCTGGGAGGTGCAGCAGGACGTCCACGGCTCACAGATTCCTCTCAGGCTTCCCAGCGTTCTGAGGACATTGTCCTAATAAGTGTGGAAATGTGTGAGCCCATCCTGACGTACACAAGTACACACAAGTACACACAATTACACACCTTAGTACACATACATGCACATACAGGCCTTAGGGGGCTCGCTCTGAAACTCTGAATCGTGTGGTCTGAGGATTACACACAAAGACACACACACACAAGACACACACACATACACAGACAAACACAAACGTGGTACCGATACACAACGGTGTGTTGTGTTGCCTATTTATTTGATTAAATCAGTGTTGTAAGGTAGAGGAGGCAGCATTCATCTCCATTAGACACACAGACGGGCTGAAAGCTCACGGAAGCACACACAGACAGACAGACACACACACACACACACACACACAAATTAGTAATGGAGTTTGCTCTGGGCAGCGAAGTGTCCAGAAGAGAAATATATAAATGTGAATATATCCAAATGCCCAAATACTTAATACGCTGCAGTTTCTTTGATTCAGTTCTGCATTGTAAGCAAATGGAACGCACCCCCCCCCCCAAACACACACACACACACACAACAAGGGACGTGAAGTGTGATATAAACTCTCCTCCACACCAAGAAAGTAATTTATTGCCGGCCAGAGCAGAAATGTGCTGCCCACGAGGATAAATAATGTAGACCAACATCTGCAGGAGATAAATAATACAATGTAGGAGCTTTTTGTTTCCTCGTCTCCTCCCTCTCTTTCCACTTCCTCTCCCCTCGTGTTTCGTCACCTCTCCTCCATTCACAGAGCAGCACAGGTCAGTGAACACGGCATAAGTACAAATCTGATGCAATTCTAACAACAGTACTCACAATGGTATACAATGCAATACAGTATGATATCATCCAGGACGGTTTGAGGTTTTATCTTCAGTGGCTGGAATGCACCCTGTAAAGGTCAGTGTTGTGTCATCACAAGCGCTGTGAACTGATATGAATTTAATGTTTGATTGCAGTGATACATTTTTTAGTTTTAGGTCTCTCACAAATGTCAACACTCATGCAATTACAGGAAATGAGTGTGAGATGGGGTGTAAGTTATTAGGCACGGATTAACTCTGTCACTGTGAAATGAAATGACTCTGACCTCTGCAGGAACTCTGAAAAGTTCATATTCATAATTACAAACATCCTGCGAAGGTTTAAAAGATCCACTAACAAAAGACACACAACAACAATCAAGCAAAATGTGGACAATCAACAACTTGAGGAACTATTTAAACAAAGTCCTTTGGGTAAGATGGAGCAGAATTCAAACACTGATTTGCAGACTTCACAGTGAATTGTCGTTTTAAGCTGTGGGTGTCCTCAGTGGAGCCTGCATTGAGCTGTGGATCCATAGAGGTGACAGGGAGAAGCAGAGCTAAGCTAACAAGCCGAACGTCGATACCTGCTAATCACTGTTAACAAAGTAATACTGGAATTTAGCCTGCTGCAAAAACTCCTTGAACTTTAAGTGTTCCATATTATTCATGTGCTTTAAAAATGTCCTCCAGGCACAGACACTATTATAACATAACTGAGAGGCCACGTGCAATGAATGGGATCAATTCAGGTGAAGCAGACGACTGAGCTGTCACTCAAGTAATAATGATGCATAATTTAAAACTTTTATATAATTTAAACCCGCCCCCTGTACAGTTGTGACAAATTAGCCAACGAGACCAAAACCGTTTTTTAGAACCAGGCTGCAAATTATGGTTGATTTTATATCTGTTTAAAACATAAAATATTCATTCAGGTCTAGATAATGATGTGACAAGGTAACGCAGCATAAATTCAATTAAAAGTGAACCTGACAAACCTGCAGCTCGTGTTTTCAGTGTCAAGCTTTTCTCTGAAATCTCTTTGTTTTTTGCGGATGCTTTGAAGATGAGCCTGACATCAAAGGGATTGTGTACTCGGTTGATTAATGAGTTCCGCCAAGGCCTCGTTGTTTACCGGCTTCCTCCTCACGGCGAGCAAAGATGGCTTCCTGTTCTAATTAGCAGTTTAAGAAGTGATTGTGCATCTTATACTTTACGGGGAAAAGTTAAGTGATTTGTAGAAACTGAGACAGTTGACACGGGAGATGTCTGATTTTCCGATGCCGCACGACTGAGCACGTGTGGACAAGGTTGTGCAATACGCTTGTCCACTGTGTCAAAATGTGAAGTCATCAGGAGTCGAAGGGTTTCCTGGTGATGTCACACATGATGATGCAGAGCGAAGCTGTGCAGGATTCTGATTGGATGAGCTCGTGTCTCACCATCATCTCATCTATCCTCTAATGACCTCAGGTCGACAGACGCATGTGAAGTGTACGAGTGATATCAAACCATGTTGATGTGAAATAAATATGAATATGATAAAGTGACTAAGGTTTCGGGCCCAAAAATACATAAAAAATAAATGCTATTTTTTGGTCGTCAACTGACACCATTGAATTTCAGGACCTCATCTCTGCAGAGCACACTATGGTGTATGCCCAGTTTCATACATGCCTATAATATTTGCTCATATAATGTGAAATGAATGCACGGCCTGCTAGAGACCCCGTCCATGTGATCTCAGCAGGCGGCCGGCATCGAGCGCATTGCATTTTTTGGCTGATGAAGAGAAACGTGTGACTGCCTCAAACGTCACCTGGCTTTTTGTTGTAATAAATAATTGAAAATTGGAGCCCCGCAGTGAGCAAGCTGTTTTCCTTCTTTAGTGTTTGTTTAGTTTTTTTGTCGCAGCACCTGCCCGCGTCTGGCTGAGATGTGCGTCTACATTTCTACTGTATAAATTCTCCCTTAAGAATTCATGAGAACAGGAGAGAGGGAAGTGGGAGAAACATGCAGCCTAAATAAAGAAGAGAAGAGAGAGGTAAAACTACAAAAACTACATATGGTGGCAGTGGGGAAAGGAGAGTTAAGGATTAAACATGCGGTCGGAGAAGCAGCAGTATTATGAAACCATATTTTTCCTCAGCTCTGGCCTTTGGCAACAACGTGAATCTGAGCACAGAAGTTAGGTCAGCCCCCTGAAGATAACACAGAGAGAGAGAGAGAGAGAGAGAGAGAGAGAGAGAGAGAGAGAGAAAACCTACTTACTGTGGCGCTACAAACATAATTTACAGCAATATCCTTTATAAACTGTGTTAAACACGTCATGGACACACACTCTACACCCACTCTGCTTCTCCTCCAACCAAATCCTCTGTTCCTCAATGTGTTATCTTGATATAATAAACATGAAGGTCAGCCGGGAACCGAGAGTTCACCCCCGAGGTTTACGACAACATTTGGTTTAACCTTTCTATGCAGCGGGCGTTGAGGACGGAGAGATTAATGTATTCAAGCCTCAGAGGAGTCCGGTGGTGTCATTCACACTGACTGACGCAGGAAAACCACAGGGTAATGCATTGAGTTCACCATTGTATTAATCACGGGGTTAAAATGAGTCTGGCTGCAGCATCACAGCCCATTGAATGTGTTCATTTGTGTAATGGATTTGCCACAAGGGGCAGAGACACCTGCAGTTCTGATTTACAAACATCTAGAAATTGATTCAAACTTCAAATTCAAGAGTTGAAGAAGTGAAAAGCTATTTTTCAACCAGTGTTTTTCCCTTTCATC